>NC_139644.1:3319943-3322443 GCF_964638095.1 Poromitra crassiceps
TTGCGCACCTGTTTGCGCGTGCCTTAAAGGAGAACTCCAGTTTTTTACACCCCAGACCTTATTTCCAGCTTCTTCTTTTTTTTTTCTGATTTGATTTATTTCTGGGTAAAAAAACAAATACAAACATCACAGGATGCAGGTATTGCCCAAAGGATAGCACATCAAAGTATTTACACACTTGTTTCCAATGTGTACCATACAGTACATTACATTACATTACAGTACATTACAGTACATGCAGCCAGTAAAATCTACAAAAATCACAAAAAGACATAAAACATAGACGACAATATACTCTAAGAAATAATAGCTCTAATCATTAATTGACCTCCACAAGAGCTGCTTCACATGCTTTCTATACACACCTCTGCTCTGGCACTGTTTGATCTGCAGGGGAAGGCTATTCCATAGGGCAATGCCAGTGTAGAAAAAGGTCACTCTGCCAGTATTATTCACACGGGGAATTTTGCAAAATTGGAGCCTTGTTTAAACATTTTCTGATGACTGCTGATTCATATAAGGTGAACTTTCATTGACAAAACACCCGGACAATTTTTATTGTGAAGAACCTACAGATACAGCTGTGAGCTGTGACTATTGACAGAGGGAGGGAGAGAGAGGGAGGGAGGGAGAAGAGAAAGATGCGATCCAGAGATGTGCACAGACAGTTTAGGGGCCAGGTGCATAAGTGTGAAAAAGGGGCACCCTCCCATAATTATTTATAAAAAATAAAGTGACATACAAGTCAGGCCCGGATACCAGTGACACACTTGAAGTGCTCCCCTGCTATCAATTTACATATAAATAAAAATCTCTTTATTTTCACACAATTTGAAATCACACAATTGATCAGTGAAATACTGTAATTTATAGATTCATTATGCTATAACTTATTTGTACTGATACATATGCTTATATTAACCCAGTGGCACTCATATTCTGGTTTATTTCAAGAAAAACATTTTGGCTAGTTGAAATTAATTGGCTCGTAACTTTAAAATCTAGCAGCCATATTGGCTGGTGATAAAAAAAAAAAAGTTTAATCTCAAACCCTGCAGGGAGAGCAGGTGGTGACATAGGAGTGAGTGAGAAAAGGAGCAAATATATGATTGTTAAGACTGAATACTGACATCACAACCGTCTAATCCTAATGTTAATTTAAAATGAGATATTCCTATATGAATCTGGCTTCAAACGACCACAATCTTTATATGATCTCTATGTCAGAGAATAGATTTTAAAATACTGTTATTAGTCTATAAATCACTCAATGGCCTAGGCCCAAAATACATAGCTGAATTGCTCCCACGCTACGAACCGTCTAGAACTCTTAGGTCAACAGGGTCCAGCTTATTAACTGTCCCTAGGATCAAATCAAATCAAGGGAAGGCTGCATTTACCCACTATGCTTCTGCTAGCTGGAACAAATTGCCTGAAGACCTCAGATCTGCCCCAACCTTACTTACTTTTAAAAATAGACTAAAGACTTTTATGTTTACCGTCGCTTTTAACTGCTGACAGCTACTATGCAAACCCAATGAGTCCTCTATAAGTTTTAGCTCTTTCTGCAACTGCTGCGCCTGTTGCTTATTGCACTTTTTATACTCTTTTTTTAAAGTTTTGTTGTGATGCTTTTAAATGTCCATTTTATTTCTTCTTTTCGTTTATTTTCCTGTCCACCATTTTATGTGAAGCACTTTGAATTGCCTCTGTGTATGAAATGTGCTGCTATACAAATAAACTTGACTTGACTTGACTTGACTATGATGATAATAATAATAATAATCAATGATGGTGGTTCACAGACGTGTGTGTGTGTGTGTGTGTGTGTGTGTGTGTGTGTGTGTGTGTGTGTGTGTGGGGGGGGGGGGGGGGACTCTATGAAGACTCTATGATGTGTATAATGCTGATATACAAGAAACGTGATATGTAACCTAATTTTGGTTTACAAATGTTGGCATTCAGCGTATACGTGATTTGCAGAAACGTAAAATGCTGACATATTATTCTGGTCCCTGGGCTGTAGTGGTAGTAATCGTAGCAGTAGTGTTGCAGTAGTGGTAGTAATCGTAGCCTTAGAGCTGTAGCAGCGGTAGTGGTAGTAATCGTAGCAGTACTGTTGTAGTAGTGGTAGTAATCGTAGCGGTAGGGCTGTAGCAGCAGTAGTGGTAGTCGTAGTGGTAGTGTTGTAGTAGTGGTAGTAATCGTAGTGGTAGGGCTGTAGCAGCAGTAGTGGTAGTCGTAGTGGTAGTGTTGTAGTAGTGGTAGTAATTGTAGCCTTAGAGTTGTAGCAGCGGTAGTGGTAGTAATCGTAGCAGTACTGTTGTAGTAGTGGTAGTAATCGTAGCGGTAGGGCTGTAGCAGCAGTAGTGGTAGTCGTAGTGGTAGTGTTGTAGTAGTGGTAGTAATCGTAGCCTTACAGCTGGAGCAGCGGTAGTGGTAGTAATCGTAGCGGTAGTGTTGTAGTAGTGGTAGTAATCGTAGCGGTAGGGCTGTAGCA
>NC_139644.1:3327443-3334943 GCF_964638095.1 Poromitra crassiceps
AACTAGCATGTTGGGTCTTCAGGGGAAAAGTGAACTAGCATGTTGGATCTTCAGGGGAAAAGTGAACTAGCATGTTGTGCCTTCAGGGGAAAAGTGAACTAGCATGTTGGATCTTCAGGGGAAAAGTGAACTAGCATGTTGTGCCTTCAGGGGAAAAGTGAACTAGCATGTTGGATCTTCAGGGGAAAAGTGAACTAGCATGTTGTGCCTTCAGGGGAAAAGTGAACTAGCATGTTGTGTCTTCAGGGGAAAAGTGAACTAGCATGTTGGGTCTTCAGGGGAAAAGTGAACTAGCATGTTGTGTCTTCAGGGGAAAAGTGAACTAGCATGTTGTGTCTTCAGGGGAAAAGTGAACTAGCATGTTGGATCTTCAGGGGAAAAGTGAACTAGCATGTTGGATCTTCAGGGGAAAAGTGAACTAGCATGTTGGGTCTTCAGGGGAAAAGTGAACTAGCATGTTGGGTCTTCAGGGGAAAAGTGAACTAGCATGTTGGATCTTCAGGGGAAAAGTGAACTAGCATGTTGTGCCTTCAGGGGAAAAGTGAACTAGCATGTTGGATCTTCAGGGGAAAAGTGAACTAGCATGTTGTGCCTTCAGGGGAAAAGTGAACTAGCATGTTGGATCTTCAGGGGAAAAGTGAACTAGCATGTTGTGCCTTCAGGGGAAAAGTGAACTAGCATGTTGTGTCTTCAGGGGAAAAGTGAACTAGCATGTTGGGTCTTCAGGGGAAAAGTGAACTAGCATGTTGTGTCTTCAGGGGAAAAGTGAACTAGCATGTTGTGTCTTCAGGGGAAAAGTGAACTAGCATGTTGGATCTTCAGGGGAAAAGTGAACTAGCATGTTGGATCTTCAGGGGAAAAGTGAACTAGCATGTTGGGTCTTCAGGGGAAAAGTGAACTAGCATGTTGGGTCTTCAGGGGAAAAGTGAACTAGCATGTTGTGTCTTCAGGGGAAAAGTGAACTAGCATGTTGGGTCTTCAGGGGAAAAGTGAACTAGCATGTTGGATCTTCAGGGGAAAAGTGAACTAGCATGTTGTGCCTTCAGGGGAAAAGTGAACTAGCATGTTGGATCTTCAGGGGAAAAGTGAACTAGCATGTTGTGTCTTCAGGGGAAAAGTGAACTAGCATGTTGTGTCTTCAGGGGAAAAGTGAACTAGCATGTTGGATCTTCAGGGGAAAAGTGAACTAGCATGTTGGATCTTCAGGGGAAAAGTGAACTAGCATGTTGGGTCTTCAGGGGAAAAGTGAACTAGCATGTTGGATCTTCAGGGGAAAAGTGAACTAGCATGTTGGGTCTTCAGGGGAAAAGTGAACTAGCATGTTGTGCCTTCAGGGGAAAAGTGAACTAGCATGTTGGGTCTTCAGGGGAAAAGTGAACTAGCATGTTGGATCTTCAGGGGAAAAGTGAACTAGCATGTTGTGTCTTCAGGGGAAAAGTGAACTAGCATGTTGTGTCTTCAGGGGAAAAGTGAACTAGCATGTTGTGTCTTCAGGGGAAAAGTGAACTAGCATGTTGGATCTTCAGGGGAAAAGTGAACTAGCATGTTGGATCTTCAGGGGAAAAGTGAACTAGCATGTTGGGTCTTCAGGGGAAAAGTGAACTAGCATGTTGGGTCTTCAGGGGAAAAGTGAACTAGCATGTTGTGTCTTCAGGGGAAAAGTGAACTAGCATGTTGGGCCTTCAGGGGAAAAGTGAACTAGCATGTTGGATCTTCAGGGGAAAAGTGAACTAGCATGTTGGGTCTTCAGGGGAAAAGTGAACTAGCATGTTGTGCCTTCAGGGGAAAAGTGAACTAGCATGTTGGGTCTTCAGGGGAAAAGTGAACTAGCATGTTGGATCTTCAGGGGAAAAGTGAACTAGCATGTTGTGTCTTCAGGGGAAAAGTGAACTAGCATGTTGTGTCTTCAGGGGAAAAGTGAACTAGCATGTTGTGTCTTCAGGGGAAAAGTGAACTAGCATGTTGGATCTTCAGGGGAAAAGTGAACTAGCATGTTGGATCTTCAGGGGAAAAGTGAACTAGCATGTTGGGTCTTCAGGGGAAAAGTGAACTAGCATGTTGGGTCTTCAGGGGAAAAGTGAACTAGCATGTTGGGTCTTCAGGGGAAAAGTGAACTAGCATGTTGTGCCTTCAGGGGAAAAGTGAACTAGCATGTTGGGTCTTCAGGGGAAAAGTGAACTAGCATGTTGGGTCTTCAGGGGAAAAGTGAACTAGCATGTTGGATCTTCAGGGGAAAAGTGAACTAGCATGTTGTGCCTTCAGGGGAAAAGTGAACTAGCATGTTGTGTCTTCAGGGGAAAAGTGAACTAGCATGTTGGGCCTTCAGGGGAAAAGTGAACTAGCATGTTGGATCTTCAGGGGAAAAGTGAACTAGCATGTTGTGCCTTCAGGGGAAAAGTGAACTAGCATGTTGTGTCTTCAGGGGAAAAGTGAACTAGCATGTTGGGTCTTCAGGGGAAAAGTGAACTAGCATGTTGGATCTTCAGGGGAAAAGTGAACTAGCATGTTGTGCCTTCAGGGGAAAAGTGAACTAGCATGTTGGATCTTCAGGGGAAAAGTGAACTAGCATGTTGTGCCTTCAGGGGAAAAGTGAACTAGCATGTTGGATCTTCAGGGGAAAAGTGAACTAGCATGTTGTGCCTTCAGGGGAAAAGTGAACTAGCATGTTGTGTCTTCAGGGGAAAAGTGAACTAGCATGTTGGGTCTTCAGGGGAAAAGTGAACTAGCATGTTGTGTCTTCAGGGGAAAAGTGAACTAGCATGTTGTGTCTTCAGGGGAAAAGTGAACTAGCATGTTGGATCTTCAGGGGAAAAGTGAACTAGCATGTTGGATCTTCAGGGGAAAAGTGAACTAGCATGTTGGGTCTTCAGGGGAAAAGTGAACTAGCATGTTGGGTCTTCAGGGGAAAAGTGAACTAGCATGTTGGATCTTCAGGGGAAAAGTGAACTAGCATGTTGTGCCTTCAGGGGAAAAGTGAACTAGCATGTTGGATCTTCAGGGGAAAAGTGAACTAGCATGTTGTGCCTTCAGGGGAAAAGTGAACTAGCATGTTGGATCTTCAGGGGAAAAGTGAACTAGCATGTTGTGCCTTCAGGGGAAAAGTGAACTAGCATGTTGGATCTTCAGGGGAAAAGTGAACTAGCATGTTGTGCCTTCAGGGGAAAAGTGAACTAGCATGTTGTGTCTTCAGGGGAAAAGTGAACTAGCATGTTGGGTCTTCAGGGGAAAAGTGAACTAGCATGTTGTGTCTTCAGGGGAAAAGTGAACTAGCATGTTGTGTCTTCAGGGGAAAAGTGAACTAGCATGTTGGATCTTCAGGGGAAAAGTGAACTAGCATGTTGGATCTTCAGGGGAAAAGTGAACTAGCATGTTGGGTCTTCAGGGGAAAAGTGAACTAGCATGTTGGGTCTTCAGGGGAAAAGTGAACTAGCATGTTGTGTCTTCAGGGGAAAAGTGAACTAGCATGTTGGGTCTTCAGGGGAAAAGTGAACTAGCATGTTGGATCTTCAGGGGAAAAGTGAACTAGCATGTTGTGCCTTCAGGGGAAAAGTGAACTAGCATGTTGGATCTTCAGGGGAAAAGTGAACTAGCATGTTGTGCCTTCAGGGGAAAAGTGAACTAGCATGTTGGATCTTCAGGGGAAAAGTGAACTAGCATGTTGTGCCTTCAGGGGAAAAGTGAACTAGCATGTTGTGTCTTCAGGGGAAAAGTGAACTAGCATGTTGGGTCTTCAGGGGAAAAGTGAACTAGCATGTTGTGTCTTCAGGGGAAAAGTGAACTAGCATGTTGTGTCTTCAGGGGAAAAGTGAACTAGCATGTTGGATCTTCAGGGGAAAAGTGAACTAGCATGTTGGATCTTCAGGGGAAAAGTGAACTAGCATGTTGGGTCTTCAGGGGAAAAGTGAACTAGCATGTTGGATCTTCAGGGGAAAAGTGAACTAGCATGTTGGGTCTTCAGGGGAAAAGTGAACTAGCATGTTGTGCCTTCAGGGGAAAAGTGAACTAGCATGTTGGGTCTTCAGGGGAAAAGTGAACTAGCATGTTGGATCTTCAGGGGAAAAGTGAACTAGCATGTTGTGTCTTCAGGGGAAAAGTGAACTAGCATGTTGTGTCTTCAGGGGAAAAGTGAACTAGCATGTTGTGTCTTCAGGGGAAAAGTGAACTAGCATGTTGGATCTTCAGGGGAAAAGTGAACTAGCATGTTGGATCTTCAGGGGAAAAGTGAACTAGCATGTTGGGTCTTCAGGGGAAAAGTGAACTAGCATGTTGGGTCTTCAGGGGAAAAGTGAACTAGCATGTTGGGTCTTCAGGGGAAAAGTGAACTAGCATGTTGTGCCTTCAGGGGAAAAGTGAACTAGCATGTTGGGTCTTCAGGGGAAAAGTGAACTAGCATGTTGGATCTTCAGGGGAAAAGTGAACTAGCATGTTGTGCCTTCAGGGGAAAAGTGAACTAGCATGTTGGATCTTCAGGGGAAAAGTGAACTAGCATGTTGTGCCTTCAGGGGAAAAGT
This sequence comes from Poromitra crassiceps, assembly GCF_964638095.1. NCBI lineage: Eukaryota > Metazoa > Chordata > Actinopteri > Beryciformes > Melamphaidae > Poromitra > Poromitra crassiceps. The sequence goes on from NC_139644.1 coordinate 3,331,955, forward strand.
GAACTAGCATGTTGGATCTTCAGGGGAAAAGTGAACTAGCATGTTGTGCCTTCAGGGGAAAAGTGAACTAGCATGTTGTGTCTTCAGGGGAAAAGTGAACTAGCATGTTGGGTCTTCAGGGGAAAAGTGAACTAGCATGTTGTGTCTTCAGGGGAAAAGTGAACTAGCATGTTGTGTCTTCAGGGGAAAAGTGAACTAGCATGTTGGATCTTCAGGGGAAAAGTGAACTAGCATGTTGGATCTTCAGGGGAAAAGTGAACTAGCATGTTGGGTCTTCAGGGGAAAAGTGAACTAGCATGTTGGGTCTTCAGGGGAAAAGTGAACTAGCATGTTGGATCTTCAGGGGAAAAGTGAACTAGCATGTTGTGCCTTCAGGGGAAAAGTGAACTAGCATGTTGGATCTTCAGGGGAAAAGTGAACTAGCATGTTGTGCCTTCAGGGGAAAAGTGAACTAGCATGTTGGATCTTCAGGGGAAAAGTGAACTAGCATGTTGTGCCTTCAGGGGAAAAGTGAACTAGCATGTTGGATCTTCAGGGGAAAAGTGAACTAGCATGTTGTGCCTTCAGGGGAAAAGTGAACTAGCATGTTGTGTCTTCAGGGGAAAAGTGAACTAGCATGTTGGGTCTTCAGGGGAAAAGTGAACTAGCATGTTGTGTCTTCAGGGGAAAAGTGAACTAGCATGTTGTGTCTTCAGGGGAAAAGTGAACTAGCATGTTGGATCTTCAGGGGAAAAGTGAACTAGCATGTTGGATCTTCAGGGGAAAAGTGAACTAGCATGTTGGGTCTTCAGGGGAAAAGTGAACTAGCATGTTGGGTCTTCAGGGGAAAAGTGAACTAGCATGTTGTGTCTTCAGGGGAAAAGTGAACTAGCATGTTGGATCTTCAGGGGAAAGTGAACTAGCATGTTGTGTCTTCAGGGGAAAAGTGAACTAGCATGTTGTGCCTTCAGGGGAAAAGTGAACTAGCATGTTGTGTCTTCAGGGGAAAAGTGAACTAGCATGTTGGGTCTTCAGGGGAAAAGTGAACTAGCATGTTGTGCCTTCAGGGGAAAAGTGAACTAGCATGTTGTGTCTTCAGGGGAAAAGTGAACTAGCATGTTGGGTCTTCAGGGGAAAAGTGAACTAGCATGTTGTGCCTTCAGGGGAAAAGTGAACTAGCATGTTGGGTCTTCAGGGGAAAAGTGAACTAGCATGTTGGGTCTTCAGGGGAAAAGTGAACTAGCATGTTGGATCTTCAGGGGAAAAGTGAACTAGCATGTTGTGCCTTCAGGGGAAAAGTGAACTAGCATGTTGGATCTTCAGGGGAAAAGTGAACTAGCATGTTGTGTCTTCAGGGGAAAAGTGAACTAGCATGTTGTGCCTTCAGGGGAAAAGTGAACTAGCATGTTGGGTCTTCAGGGGAAAAGTGAACTAGCATGTTGTGTCTTCAGGGGAAAAGTGAACTAGCATGTTGTGTCTTCAGGGGAAAAGTGAACTAGCATGTTGTGTCTTCAGGGGAAAAGTGAACTAGCATGTTGTGTCTTCAGGGGAAAAGTGAACTAGCATGTTGTGTCTTCAGGGGAAAAGTGAACTAGCATGTTGGGTCTTCAGGGGAAAAGTGAACTAGCATGTTGGGTCTTCAGGGGGAAAGTGAACTAGCATGTTGTGCCTTCAGGGGAAAAGTGAACTAGCATGTTGTGTCTTCAGGGGAAAAGTGAACTAGCATGTTGGATCTTCAGGGGAAAGTGAACTAGCATGTTGTGTCTTCAGGGGAAAAGTGAACTAGCATGTTGTGCCTTCAGGGGAAAAGTGAACTAGCATGTTGTGTCTTCAGGGGAAAAGTGAACTAGCATGTTGGGTCTTCAGGGGAAAAGTGAACTAGCATGTTGTGCCTTCAGGGGAAAAGTGAACTAGCATGTTGTGCCTTCAGGGGAAAAGTGAACTAGCATGTTGTGTCTTCAGGGGAAAAGTGAACTAGCATGTTGGATCTTCAGGGGAAAGTGAATGGGCTTTTAGAATGGGGATTTCACTTAATGCAAAAAGTCTGTGGTTAAAGGATGGCTTTACCGGTAATCAACCCACTTTGTATGATTAATAATCTCTGTAATATAAAAGCACATAAGCAGTGATTAACCTCTCTCTCTGTTTTCCTCATGGAGATCTCCCATTTCGTTCTCTGGCAAAGCGCTCCGTTGTGACGCGTTTTACGTCACAACGGAGCTGTGGAAGTTCTGCTGGAGAAGCAGAATCTGCTCTGAGGGTGGCTGTTATTGTTTATTTTTATTTTTTAAGTATGCACACATCCATGGAGAATTGCATGGAGAGCCTTAACGAGCCTTAATGACTTGGGTGGTGAGTGTCTGCAGGCAGGTACAGGAGCATTTTAAAGTTAGAGCATTAAGGTTATCTTTAACGTTTCAGATGACCTGAACGAGGAAGATGACGTTGTTGAAGACATGTGGCTGGGCATCTCAGTAGCCAGTCAGGCACAGCCTGGGGGGCGGGTCCTGGTGAGTCTCTGTTGTTGTTTTTGTAAAACGGAATAGCTAGCTCGCTAACTGAATACAAACGATCATTAATTATTAGCTCCCTCTCTGTCTATAGGCTTGTGGTCATCGCTTCGTTAAGATCTACGGCACTTCCAAGCTGAGGCAGATGATTGGCAAGTGCTATCTCCGTGGTAACGACCTCCGGCATGACCCCAACGACATCCACTGGCAGAACCCGGATCAGGTGTGCAGGTCAGGCATCAACTATAAGGGATTTTCACACTATACGTTCACACTAACAACTCCCTTAGCCCCAGGCTAACAAAGCTTTCCCACTTGCACAGTCCTGGAACATTCCAAAGTGGGCTAACCCACGACTTTAGCGTGCTAGCTGGCCCTGCTATTGAGCAGGGTTAGCCACAACTTTTCGGGGTTAATGTTGACTTTTCAGGGTTAACCTTGACATGGGGCTAATAGTTGCCATTGTGAAACAGGTCCAGAGACAGGGCCTTTAGCTGCAT
>NC_139644.1:3337443-3354943 GCF_964638095.1 Poromitra crassiceps
CTGTTTATTCCCTGGCAGTCAAACCCAGCGCTGTACTGTCTATTGAACTTTCTGAGTCAGTCAAAGACGTTGAAAAAAGGTTTATATTGTCTGCCTCCTGCATCATTGGGTTCATTCTTTTACACAGTCATTACATTTAGAGGAAACACGGTATATAGACTGTCCCATCTAGTCAACATGATTTGGTCTACACACCATCACATAACAAACGTGTGTGTGTGTGTGTGTGTGTGTGTGTGTGTGTGTGTGTGTGTGTGTGTGTGTGTGTGTGCGTGCGTGCGTGCGTGCTTGCGTGTGTGTGTGTGTGTGCGCAGGCTACTCGGTGGCCCAGGCTCCTCACCTGTTGTCCCAGGATGCTGTCACCATAGTAACAGGTAACAAGCTGGTCACTCGGTCAGTGTGTTCACTAACATTTGATTTGGATAGTCTGTCTACAGAGAGTCTACAGGGTAACAGCTTATTAGTTGGCCTTCAACAAATAAACGGTTTCACTTTGTCTGTAGATGTTTTCAAGGCGCACCGAGGAGGCACTGAGAGGAAAAGAGAAGGCTTCTTGTGTGAACGGTTAGGCGTCACCTCAGCTTGAGCTCTGCTTATGTTAGGCGTCCTGTGTGAACAAAGGCTAATGTTCAGATTAGTGAGATGCTGCTCAACCTGAAGACTGGCCCCGCTGCCGGAGGAGCAGCTCCAGAATGGTTGTAGCCACGCGAGGCCGCTCATCCCGGAGAAAGTGCCTCAAACTCGGGCTGATAATCCTGTAACATCATTTGAGTTTATTCAGGTAAGATATTAATAATGTAATAATGCCACATCCAGCGAGAAACTCACTGTGATGAAGACGTGCCAACTTTGACGACGTGCTGTTCAGTATTGGGTTTTTTACTTCCTGAAAAGTTGCTGTTTTGGAGATCAGAGTTTTCACCCCGACAGCGATGATATAATAGCTCTCTGATGGAAACCAGCCCCTTCTCACTCCAGGCATGGAAGGTTCTGTCTGACCGTGAGGGTTCTGTCTGACCGTGAAGGTTCTGTCTGACCGTGAAGGTTCTGTCTGACCGTGAAGGTTCTGTCTGACCGTGAAGGTTCTGTCTGACCGTGAAGGTTCTGTCTGACCGTGAAGGTTCTGTCTGACCGTGAAGGTTCTGTCTGACCGTGAAGGTTCTGTCTGACCGTGAAGGTTCTGTCTGACCGTGAAGGCAAAACAAGTGTGATCAAGACAAATGAGTGTGTGGACAGAAACATTTGGTCGACTCAAAACTCCTCATTTGGAATATCTCCACTTTCTGGATAAGTATAATTAAAGCATTTGGTGGATGTCTGAAACTCAAATTCACCTTGATCCAATCTGTGCCCTCTTTGGTCTAACACCAATTGAGTCCCGTGCTTCCTTACCAAATAAAGCCTACGTGATGATAGCTTTCACTACGCTGCTAACCCTAACCCACAACACAGTCCTCCATCCTCTTCTCACTGGCTCAGAGATGTCATGTATTTCTTAAAGCTAGAAAAAATTAAATATACAATCAAAGGCTCCTCTCAAACCTTTGATAAGGTATGGAGCTCCTTCCTGAAATGTGATGATTCTCTGCAGGAACCTCTAGGTGATGAGTAGATTTAGGGTAGGGTACACACAAGTCCTGTTACAGTATGTTACAAGTCCTGTTACAGTATGTTACAAGTCCTGTTACAGTATGTTACAAGTCCTGTTACAGTATGTTACAAGTCCTGTTACAGTATGTTACCAGTCCTGTTACAGTATGTTACAAGTCCTGTTACAGTATGTTACAAGTCCTGTTACAGTATGTTACAAGTCCTGTTACAGTATGTTACAAGTCCTGTTACAGTATGTTACCAGTCCTGTTACAGTATGTTACAAGTCCTGTTACAGTATGTTACAAGTCCTGTTACAGTATGTTACAAGTCCTGTTACAGTATGTTACAAGTCCTGTTACAGTATGTTACAAGTCCTGTTACAGTATGTTACCAGTCCTGTTACAGTATGGTACAAGTCCTGTTACAGTATGTTACAAGTCCTGTTACAGTATGTTACAAGTCCTGTTACAGTATGTTACAAGTCCTGTTACAGTATGTTACCAGTCCTGTTACAGTATGTTACAAGTCCTGTTACAGTATGTTACAAGTCATGTTACAGTATGTTACAAGTCCTGTTACAGTATGTTACAAGTCCTGTTACAGTATGTTACAAGTCCTGTTACAGTATGTTACAAGTCATGTTACAGTATGTTACAAGTCCTGTTACAGTATGTTACAAGTCCTGTTACAGTATGTTACAAGTCCTGTTACAGTATGTTACAAGTCCTGTTACAGTATGTGAGCACTCTTCCATAACTCCTCTCCCTTTCTCCCCACCTTTTTTTCTTAAGTAAGTAAGGACTGCAGTCCTTACTCATTTACTTTGGCCACTTTTCTGTGGTACTGCCTTAATGCTGCTGCAGCAGTGTGGCAGCAGTGGGGGGGGAAACAAAGAAAACATTTAAATAACAAAAGCCCCACTTTAAGCGCTGCGGCAGTACAGTACCATGGAAACCCAGCAGTAAGGTGGCCACACGAAATGAGAAACATCTGTGCATTCGTGACAGGGAATGGTGTTTTGGGTAACAGCTAAGCGAAGGCCATTTTTCAATTTTTTTTAACAGATTATGAAAGTGCATATTGTAAGCTTCCAAATTTTCTGTCATACATTGACATCTGAAAATAGTTGAAGATAATGCTTATTTGAATGTTTGTACTAAAAACAACATTCAGCCCTGAAAGTTGGTGAACAAGCTTAGTTTGCTAACAAATTATTCAATGTATTCAGTGATCCTAAAACTGTTTGTTATATTGTTCTTCACCATCTAAACTTGCGTAATATGAAAACAAGTGAAAAACATTTTGTTTCCCCAAAAACAACATTTTCTCTTGATTTGTGTGATTTCATGGTTGTCTGTTATCCGTTTCATCAGACCGTGTCACGGTGTGATGTGCTGTGATGTGGAGTTGACTCGGTATGGAGTCAGTACACCACCCGATATCAATAGCTGTTAACTGACTGATGGATGGATGTATTGCTGTCTTGTTGGACAGATTGACTGATGGTTGATGGATGTATTGCTGTCTTGATGGACAGATTGACTGATGGTTGGATGTATTGCTGTCTTGATGGACAGATTGATTGATGGTTGGATGTATTGCTGTCTTGATGGACAGATTGACTGATGGTTGGATGTATTGCTGTCTTGATGGACAGATTGACTGATGGTTGGATGTATTGCTGTCTTGATGGACAGATTGACTGATGGTTGGATGTATTGCTGTCTTGATGGACAGATTGATTGATGGTTGGATGTATTGCTGTCTTGATGGACAGATTGACTGATGGTTGGATGTATTGCTGTCTTGATGGACAGATTGACTGATGGTTGGATGTATTGCTGTCTTGATGGACAGATTGACTGATGGTTGATGGATGTATTGCTGTCTTGATGGACAGATTGACTGATGGTTGGATGTATTGCTGTCTTGATGGACAGATTGACTGATGGTTGGATGTATTGCTGTCTTGATGGACAGATTGACTGATGGTTGGATGTATTGCTGTCTTGATGGACAGATTGATTGATGGTTGGATGTATTGCTGTCTTGATGGACAGATTGACTGATGGTTGGATGTATTGCTGTCTTGATGGACAGATTGACTGATGGTTGGATGTATTGCTGTCTTGATGGACAGATTGACTGATGGTTGGATGTATTGCTGTCTTGATGGACAGATTGATTGATGGTTGGATGTATTGCTGTCTTGATGGACAGATTGATTGATGGTTGGATGTATTGCTGTCTTGATGGACAGATTGACTGATGGTTGGATGTATTGCTGTCTTGATGGACAGATTGATTGATGGTTGGATGTATTGCTGTCTTGATGGTCAGATTGACTGATGGCTGGATGTATTGCTGTCTTGATGGACAGATTGACTGATGGTTGGATGTATTGCTGTCTTGATGGACAGATTGATTGATGGTTGGATGTATTGCTGTCTTGATGGACAGATTGATTGATGGTTGGATGTATTGCTGTCTTGATGGACAGATTGACTGATGGTTGGATGTATTGCTGTCTTGGTGGACAGATTGACTGATGGTTGGATGTATTGCTGTCTTGATGGACAGATTGACTGATGGTTGATGGATGTATTGCTGTCTTGATGGACAGATTGATTGATGGTTGGATGTATTGCTGTCTTGATGGACACGTTGACTGATGGTTGGATGTATTGCTGTCTTGGTGTACAGATTGACTGATGGTTGGATGTATTGCTGTCTTGATGGACAGATTGATTGATGGTTGGATGTATTGCTGTCTTGATGGACAGATTGACTGATGGTTGGATGTATTGCTGTCTTGATGGACAGATTGACTGATGGTTGGATGTATTGCTGTCTTGATGGACAGATTGATTGATGGTTGGATGTATTGCTGTCTTGATGGACAGATTGACTGATGGTTGGATGTATTGCTGTCTTGGTGGACAGATTGACTGATGGTTGGATGTATTGCTGTCTTGATGGACAGATTGATTGATGGTTGGATGTATTGCTGTCTTGATGGACACGTTGACTGATGGTTGGATGTATTGCTGTCTTGATGGACAGATTGATTGATGGTTGGATGTATTGCTGTCTTGATGGACAGATTGACTGATGGTTGGATGTATTGCTGTCTTGGTGTACAGATTGACTGATGGTTGGATGTATTGCTGTCTTGATGGACAGATTGACTGATGGTTGGATGTATTGCTGTCTTGGTGTACAGATTGACTGATGGTTGGATGTATTGCTGTCTTGATGGACAGATTGACTGATGGTTGGATGTATTGCTGTCTTGATGGACAGATTGATTGATGGTTGGATGTATTGCTGTCTTGATGGACAGATTGATTGATGGTTGGATGTATTGCTGTCTTGATGGACAGATTGATTGATGGTTGGATGTATTGCTGTCTTGATGGACAGATTGACTGATGGTTGGATGTATTGCTGTCTTGATGGACAGATTGACTGATGGTTGGATGTATTGCTGTCTTGGTGTACAGATTGACTGATGGTTGGATGTATTGCTGTCTTGGTGTACAGATTGACTGATGGTTGGATGTATTGCTGTCTTGATGGACAGATTGATTGATGGTTGGATGTATTGCTGTCTTGATGGACAGATTGATTGATGGTTGGATGTATTGCTGTCTTGATGGACAGATTGACTGATGGTTGGATGTATTGCTGTCTTGATGGACAGATTGACTGATGGTTGGATGTATTGCTGTCTTGATGGACAGATTGACTGATGGTTGGATGTATTGCTGTCTTGGTGTACAGATTGACTGATGGTTGGATGTATTGCTGTCTTGGTGTACAGATTGACTGATGGTTGGATGTATTGCTGTCTTGATGGACAGATTGATTGATGGTTGGATGTATTGCTGTCTTGATGGACAGATTGATTGATGGTTGGATGTATTGCTGTCTTGATGGACAGATTGACTGATGGTTGGATGTATTGCTGTCTTGATGGACACGTTGACTGATGGTTGGATGTATTGCTGTCTTGATGGACAGATTGACTGATGGTTGGATGTATTGCTGTCTTGATGGACAGATTGATTGATGGTTGGATGTATTGCTGTCTTGATGGACAGATTGACTGATGGTTGGATGTATTGCTGTCTTGATGGACACGTTGACTGATGGTTGGATGTATTGCTGTCTTGATGGACAGATTGACTGATGGTTGGATGTATTGCTGTCTTGATGGACAGATTGACTGATGGTTGGATGTATTGCTGTCTTGATGGACAGATTGATTGATGGTTGGATGTATTGCTGTCTTGGTGTACAGATTGACTGATGGTTGGATGTATTGCTGTCTTGATGGACAGATTGACTGATGGTTGGATGTATTGCTGTCTTGATGGACAGATTGATTGATGGTTGGATGTATTGCTGTCTTGGTGTACAGATTGACTGATGGTTGGATGTATTGCTGTCTTGGTGGACAGGGGCTCCCAAGGACAGTAAGGAGGATGGGCGTGGCTCGGTGTTGCTGATTAGCTGGTTGCCTGGCGAGCAGCTGGCCGTGCAGCAGACTCTACGTGGAGAGCAGACCGGCTCCTACTTCGGCAACGCAGTCGCTGCAACCGACCTGAACAATGATGGGTACGCATCTGCCCAGTGCATGATGGGATACCTAAACTCTCTCTAACCAGTTTAACAAGGTCAATAATGAAGCAATATCACATTATATCACAATATCACATTATATCACAATATCACAGAGAGTGCTGTTGTTGGCTAATATCGTCACGGCTGTGATTCGGTCGTAGGTACGAGGACGTAGGCAGAGTGCCGAAGATAATCACAGCCGTGACGATATTAGACAAGAACAGCACGACCTCTCATGTGATGTTGCTTTTATACAACAGTTGTACAGCATAAACAAAGCTATTCATCAAGTAATAATAGCATTTTTGTCAAGTAATTTGCGACAACTGATGATTTCTGTCTATTATTCGCCTCCGCCAACAAAAACAGTTCCCCCAGGATTGCACTAGTGTTAGTTACCAAGCAAGCAGAAACAGTAATATTTCCAACCAATGAGAGGCAGCAATGTGCCGCAAGGCATCTATTCTGCCGCAAAGCTATTAGAAGCAGCAGAAGAAGAAGCTTGCCCGATAGCTCGCTAACAGATTAGCACTAGTATTTTAGCAAACTATCAGAAACAGCGTTATCTTTATGACGTTTTAATAGTGTTGCTACAAACACGTAACTATATAGAGCCCCGTTGTAAGGTCAGTTTATCAAAATAACACATATTTTGAAAACGGTTTTACTTTGTGGAGTAAATCAGCAGCTAACAGACTGGAGGAGGCTCACACCATGTACAGATGTACAGTCAATGATTTAGAGCAGCTGTGAAGCGGAGTGATATACACACAGTGAAGTGCCAGTGCTGTTATCGTGAAATATCAGCACTGCTAGGATCCCTCTTGTCCAATCAAATTGCTCGGCGGAACTAACTGTTGTTGTATAAGGAAGCTTTAAGGCCGTTTCACACCGGTGCGGATCTCCGTGCGAATAATCGGCACAGCATTTTTTTAATTAGTTGTAATTGAAGCTTGCATACCGCAGCAGAACATTCGTGTGGCATTTTATTTTTCCGGATCGACATTGACGTCTGCACGGAAACGCCTGCGGAAAATACATTTGACCAATGAAATCCTTTGTTTACAGCTGATGTCATACCACCACTACTCTTGCCAAACCCGGCTTATCAATTTGGTTTCTCAACATCCAATTTTCTATGACAAACATCATAACGATCAACACCGAAATCAAGGACAATAGATCTTCAGATCGCCCAGCAGCTGGGATCCACTGAAGATGGTAATGTAGCTGTTATGTAACAAATTCCTACTTGCTAACGTTGTAAACCACTGTTGTAAATGGATGAAGCTAATGTTAGCCACTTGTATCAGGGCCGGTTCCAGAACAAGATGACTAGGGATGCATCCTAGATAGGAAGGGGTGCACATGCACGGGCCGACCCGGGTGGCCAGCCCGAAAAATTTGACGTTATTTTACTAAAAATAATCCATTTTACCATCATTTCAGGTAGAATGATACCAGCCAAGCAAGAATATTTCAAGTGTTTCAAGTGCTTTACTGAAATATTTGGACCATATAATGATAATGCAATTATCTCAACCTTAAAAGGTTACATATAGGTGCCAAAAAGCCATAAATTCACATCAAAGAACAAAGAAAAACAATTATAATTCTAGTTTAAACAGTAAGTGTGCAGCTGCAGCATTTATTCAAACAATTTTTTTTTTGCTTTTCAACTGAGCATGCAGACAATTAAAATAAGGGTGCAATGCGTGCTTTTGCACCCCTGTAAAACCGGGCCTGACTTGTATCCAAGTGCTAACTAGCAGTTTAGCATCAAATTTGGGCTCCGCGGTGCTGCTACTGCCTCCATTTTCTCTTCTTATTGTTTTTTCAGCTGACGGAAATGTCACTGCCTCCAGTTTCTTTTCATGGCTCGTCTCGCTGCTGTGTCTGTCTGTCTGACGTTAGCCGACTAGTAGCTAGCTTGCGGGTAGGCGGTGCTGTCCTACTAGACGGGAGCCCGGGAGGGACACTAACTACTGTTACACGGAACACTGTTTTTCCGCTGCGGTAAATGAATGTGGGACTGCGAATAATTTGCACTGGACCTGTGTGTATAGGTTGCAATGCGGAAAATTCGCACGGAATTTCGTACCACATTCCGCCTCTGCATTCGCACTGCATCTGTGTGAAACGGCCTTAAATCAGAATCAGAATCACGTTACATACAAGGAATTTGTCTTAGTGTCTGTATGCAGCGTAGCGGTCACATCAATATACCGAGATAAGAAGTAGGAAGATAACTGAAAGATAATCACAACGTAACACAAGTGGAATCAAATCGAGTAAATATATAATATGTGCATGAGTGGAGGAGTGTTCTGTGGATACTAAATATTAATTTACGTTACTCTGTAGCGTATCGTGGGATTTAACAATGCATTGCGTTGCTCACCAAGCTTACGTCACATGCATGTTTTATAAAAGCAATAGCAATAGCCTGCGGCCCGATGTTACTTTCATGAAACAAAAGTGACGCAAATCATGACTTACACCGCCTGCCTAGGCAATTTTATTATAGGAAGGATAGGATATGTGTGGTGTTTATTCAATTTTGGGAGCTCACAAACTCTTGCTCCTATCTCCTCTCCCCTCCTCTCCTCCTCTCCCCTCCTCTCCTCTCTCCTCTCCTCCTCTCCCCTCCTCTCTCCTCTCCTCCCGGCTCCTCTTCTCTCCTCTCAGGTGGACTGACCTCCTTGTGGGCGCTCCTTTTTACTTCTCTCGGCTGGCGGAGGCGGGTGGGGCAGTCTATGTGTATATGAACACGGCAGCGGGGGGTGTGGAGCCTCGGCCCCGCCTTTTGTTGCGTGGCCCCGCCCACTCGGCACTTGGCATGTCCCTGGCCGCCGCCGGGGACCTCAACCAAGATGGCTTCCAGGGTGAAGACACGCACACAAACACAGCAGTTTCAGCTCACAACACAGTGTGAACACTATGACGGAGCATTCTCCGTCACTGCGAACAGTGCGGCTAATTAACAGACCGGGTTATGACTCATCAACACATGAAATATCTTAAAAATGACCAAATACACTGGAGGGAGGCTTTAAGATTACATATGGAATGAAACTGTGGCAGTAAAGCTTTACTCAAAATGAATATTAAGTTTGAGGATTTATATTTTGAAAGCCCTAAAGTGGAAGAGGTACTTTTACGCTCTGGCTGCCTTGGAGCTCTTTCAGTAAATACATGCTGGAAACCTCCAGGCTTTTTCTCTCTTTTTTCTGTTGGCATATTTGGGTTCCATTGAACACAATGTAAAGACAATTCAAAAGAATGAACCATGAAGAAAGTCAGGTTTCAGCCTGTAAAAAGCGCTGACAGTAAACAGTTGGCAAACATAACTTGCAAGATAGAAGCACTGATTCAACACAACACATACTTTCTTGCTTGCATGCTATCAAATTCAGTATGATTTTATTTTATAGTAACAAGTAACGAAGATGCTTTTGGGAAATGTATCGGAGTCAAAGTATACATTTTATTACGGCAATGTAGTGGAGTGAAAGTTGAAAGAACTTTAAATACTCAAGCAAAGTACAGATACTCAAAAAATAAGTAAGTACAGCATTTGTACTTTGTTACATTACACCACTGGATCTACAAATGTTACTCATTTAGTTAATTGGCAGTAGTGCTGCTGCGGTAAAAGTGGAGGCTTTTATAATGAGACTGAGGACTCACTAAATGAGTCTGGATCACTTGTCCCTTTGTTTTGCTTCCATGGTGACATGCACCAAAGAGGAAGTTGGCAGAGTAGTAAAGTGAATATTGGGAATGTTTAGTTTGAACCTCCCCTGGTTCTGATAGGCTGTGAGACATGGACATGTGACTCTCTTCTTCTTGGTCTCTGCAGACTTCGCAGCCGGCGCTCCATTCCACGGGACAGGCAGCGTGATGATCTGGATGGGAAGTGCTGACGGCATCTCTGAGACACCCAGCCAGGTCTACCTCGCTCTCCCTCTCCCTCTCCCTCTCTCTGTCTCCCCCCCCCCCCCCCACTCTCTCTCTCTGTGTTTGTGTGTGTCTCTCTCTCTCTCTCTCTCTCTCTCTCTGTGTGTGTCTCTCTGTGTGTGTGTGTGTGTGTGTGTGTGTGTGTGTGTGTGTGTGTGTGTGTGTGTGTGTGTGTGTGTGTGTGTGTGTGTGATGACTCACAGTAGCGATCGGACCACTTCCGGGTAGGAAAGATTATTGTAAAATAAACAACAGGTAGAAACTCTCTTTGCAGCACATCAGTGTCTTGCTCTATATTGGAACTATGAAACATTGCATTGCATTGCATGCAATGCAGCATTGCATTGCTGCATTGCTGTTACCGGCCGTTCTCGCCGGGCTCAATGAACCAGATTTGGAACAGTAAATTCCCAGACGTTTGGTGGTTAGGTGGCGCTGTTGGCGCCGCTCACCAAAACATCTGGAAACTGAGACTAGTCAAAGCATATCAATACAGCAGTACTGCAGTCTGTCTGTCTGTCTGCCTCTCTGTGGCGGGTCGAGCAGCTGTGCCTGACAACAAGCAGAGACGAGCGAGAGATGAAACATAACCAGACAGTCACACTTTTAAAAGTAGAAACCAAGTGGTCTATATTGGTGACGATAACGTTATTAAAAGCAGACTGCAGCTGTTTAACATGCGGGTGTCCAACTCACTTTCAGAATGGACTTCATTAGGCTACTTCAGCATATTTGCTTTACAAAAAACTGGAACTGACCCTCTTGAAACACCCAAACTTAGTGATGCTGTCGTCCACACAGGACCCTAACCCAGAAATCACTTCTGCAATTAAATCATTCCCGTCAATCAAAAAAAAAGCAGCTGAGCCGCATGGATTCGGTGCCGAGTTTTACAAGAAATGCTGCGACATTCTCGCCCCACTCCTCATCAGAATTATACTTCTGTCTACGTTACAGCCAGAGACAGACAGCCTTCTGTCTATGTTACAGCCAGAGACAGACAGCCTTCTGTCTCTAGCTGTGTTTCCATTACAGTTTTTCGCAAAATAATTGCGATATTTCTACAACTTCGACAATGTACAATTGCGACTTGTAGGCGTTTCCATTGAAGCTGAGTTTGAGTGACGGCGCACACACCTGAAGGCAATTCCCCGTTGCAGCAGCTGCCACAGTGATTACGCACGGGGATCTGCCCCATATGCCATCCCCTGCATGCTCAATGCAAATCACAACATGAAGTTACAACGCATATAAACAAGCCTGATTATCAATTCAAAAGAAAATGAGTGTCAACATGTTGCTGGCTGCAGTGAATGCAGTGAGCGCGAGAGGCAGAGGAAAAAAGGTAGCCTACAACTGCGCGCACACAGACAGGCAGCCTGTCACCATGGACCGATTTCTGTCATTAAACATGATCTATTTTCCCCAGCTCCGCTTTTGCACAACACTCATCTTTCTGCTAGGTAGCGTTGCTTAAAAGTTTTCCACTTGCTGCGGAGGTTTTGCCACGGTTTATCGAACCCTTTCTCCCTCATTTTCCTTTCATTTTCCGCTCCGTTTCCAAAGGAGAAGATGGGTCACATGACATGCAAATGCGAAAAATGTGTTTCCATTACGCTTTTGCGATAAACTGCTATATCGACACGTCTGAAAAACCACCTCATGAGAGCGCAAAAACTTTTTGCGATATTTGGGAGGTTTTTCGAAATTTACGTGTTTCCATTACCCACTTTCTATTGCGATATATAGATTTTGCGCATTTCTGAGGGTAATGGAAACACGACTTATGTTACAGCCAGAGACAGACAGCCTTCTGTCCGTACTCTGCGTTCATTTCGTGCATATTTCTGTCCATCCTCTGAAAGCTTACGGATACACATGAAACGGAGCAGCACCACTCACACACTCATACATTTGACTCTCTACTGCCCACTGGTGGATGTATTGCTTAACATGATACCAACATGAAAGACACATGGAAGTGTGGTCAGTGATGATTACACCGTTTGACACATGGACACATGTATTTTCATATGAAAATGGAGTATAATTGGGCCTTAAGAAGGACAAAGTCCTGCCTAGAACATTGTGTGAAGCTAACATCTAAGATGAAAATGAGAAAGATGTTACATCTCTCTCATTTAAAAAAAAGGGGAAGGAGGAAGTAGACCCGGCCAGCCACAGACCTATAGCGCCACATCATTTTAACAGAAAGGTAATCACTAAAACGCTGGCTACATTCATCCTGACGCAACACAGTCTCACAGACAATTGTAAAATAGCAACGTCTTGGACCAACGTTGCTATGTTACAATTTCGGCTCCAAAATTGTAAAATGGTAACGTTCTGAGATTTTAGGATTAGGGTTAGGGTAGGGGGAAGGGGTTAGAAACTGAAAATCTCCGTAAACCACGCCCACCCCTGTAGAAACGTATGTTACCATTTTACAATTTCGGAGGCGAAATTGTAACATAGCAACGTTGGTCCAAAAACGTTGCTATTTTACAAAGATTTTTGAGATTGGGTTGCCTGACCAGACAGGGTTCATCCCCAACAGGTTCTCTTTCTCCAATGTCAGACGCCTCCTCAACACCATATACGGTATTTACCGTGCCCTGCGAGAATGCCTCCTCCGCTTTGTAAAAGCATTTTCTGTGTAAGAAGGCAACGCTGATTCATTTGCGGGCCTTTGTAATGACATTATTGTGGAATCTCTGTGTGTGTCTCTCTCTGTGTCTCTCTGTGTGTGTCTCTCTCTCTGTCTCTCTCTGTGTCTCTCTCTGTGTGTGTCTCTCTCTGTGTGTGTCTCTCTCTTTGTGTGTCTCTCTCTCTGTGTGTCTCTCTCTGTGTGTGTCTCTCTCTCTGTGTCTCTCTCTGTGTCTCTCTCTGTGTGTGTCTCTCTCTGTGTGTGTGTGTCTCTCTCTCTGTGTCTCTCTCTGTGTGTGTCTCTCTCTCTGTCTCTCTCTCTATGTCTCTCTCTGTGTCTCTCTCTCCCTCTCACTCTCTCTCTCTCTATCAGTAGTTGGGTTTCCATTCAAATGGATCACAAGTTTTAGCCAAATTTTCTGAAAATTGGCAAAAGAAAATCAGAAATTATGCACGTTTTCTTCCACTACTGTAATGTGAATGTTATAGTGCCTTGCAGGCAGACGTGTGGCAGATTTAGCATCCGAGGCTGCCTGTAAACTTAACGTTTCTTGATGATCCACAAAGCTACATGATAAAATGGATTACCAGGCATCACTCTTCAATTCGGCATAATCCACCCAGCATTTGGTGTAAGTGAATAAATTGTCAATTGTGTCTGTCTGCCTGTCGGTCTCTCAGGTGATAGAGGGTGCTACAGTCTTCTCTGGCTTCAGGACATTTGGGTACTCTCTGTCTGCTGGTCTGGACGTGGACGGGAACTCATATCCAGATTTGCTGGTGGGCTCTCTGGACGACGCTGTGGCTTTGCTCAGGTACAACCCTTTCTGCCTGCCTGCCTCTTCCTACAGTAGTGTCTCCCCCGCTACAGTACATGTTTGTTGTTCTGATTGAGTTTTTTAGAAGTGGATCCAAAGTTAGCAAGTAAGAAACTTTTCTTTCTCTTTGACATATTTATTTCCGTATTTTTAACAGTCGATGTCGAAGCAGAAAATAAATCCATCGCTTTTCATGTTATACGTGGTCCACTTGGGATTTTCTAAACTACACATTGTATACGTTTTGCGTATAATGTTATATATATATATATATATATATATATATATATATATATATATATATATATATATATATAACCATTTACAACAGGGCCACCCATGGAAGGAGGCCTTACCAGAAACAATGGCGAGGAAACACCACAACATTGTATTTGTGAATAAATGGTTTACAATTGGAATAATGAATCCTGGACATAGTAATTTAAAATAAATTTTTTGTGTTTTTCCAGAGACCCCCCAAATTTTGCTGTTGACGCTTTCAGGGGGTCTGAAGTGTCAATAACCCCGTGTATTTCACACCCTGCATGCAGTTTCCCAATCTGGCCAAACATGTCTCTGTCAGTGGTCACAGCTTCCACTGTAACATCGGTGCGTGGGGGAGATTCACCCCACTCTCAGGAGACAGGAGGCGGGGCTTCCACTGTAACATCGGTGCGTGGGGGAGATTCACCCCACTCTCAGGAGACAGGAGGCGGGGTCGTGCTCTCATGTTTGGGGGGGGGAGACTGGCTAAACTATCTGAGAGGAGAACTGATTTGTGTAGAAAAAATCCTTCAGGTTTGAGTGACGTGTGTTACTCTGATCGGAGATTGTTGCTTCCTGGTTTTGTCCGAGCATCACCGTCGCTTCTTTGTAACTCTGGAAGTGCTGTACCATCGCTCATATGACAGTGAAAACAAAGATTGCCATGGAGTCACGTGTCGGGGAACCGTTGTCTTGGAAATTATGTTAGATAACGTCAATGAAAAAGAGTTAAGTAAATAATGCATGTACTGTGTGTGTGTGTGTGTGTGTGTGTGTGTGTGTGTGTGTGTGTGTGTGTATGTGTGTGTGTGTGTGTGTGTGTGTGTTGGGTTGGTTGGTTGATTGGTTTCAGGACACGTCCGGTCATCCACCTCAACAAAACGCTGAGAGTCACTCCTGACATCATCGACCCCAACAACTGTGATGAGTGGTGAGACCCCAACGCATGCACACACGTTTAAACAATCTATTTATGTTCATATAGATACATGCACACACGTTTAAACAATCTATTTATGTTCATATAGATACATGCACACACGTTTAAACAATCTATTTATGTTCATATAGATACATGCACACACGTTTAAACAATCTATTTATGTTCATATAGATACATGCACACACGTTTAAACAATCTATGTATGTTCATATAGATACATGCACACACGTTTAAACAATCTATTTATGTTCATATAGATACATGCACACACGTTTAAACAATCTATTTATGTTCATATAGATACATGCACACACGTTTAAACAATCTATTTATGTTCATATAGATACACATGCACACACGTTTAAACAATCTATTTATGTTCATATAGATACATGCACACACGTTTAAACAATCTATTTATGTTCATATAGATACACATGCACACACGTTTAAACAATCTATTTATGTTCATATAGATACATGCACACACGTTTAAACAATCTATTTATGTTCATATAGATACATGCACACACGTTTAAACAATCTATTTATGTTCATATAGATACATGCACACACGTTTAAACAATCTATTTATGTTCATATAGATACACATGCACACACGTTTAAACAATCTATTTATGTTCATATAGATACATGCACACACGTTTAAACAATCTATTTATGTTCATATAGATACATGCACACACGTTTAAACAATCTATTTATGTTCATATAGATACATGCACACACGTTTAAACAATCTATTTATGTTCATATAGATACATGCACACACGTTTAAACAATCTATTTATGTTCATATAGATACATGCACACACGTTTAAACAATCTATTTATGTTCATATAGATACATGCACACACGTTTAAACAATCTATTTATGTTCATATAGATACATGCACACACGTTTAAACAATCTATTTATGTTCATATAGATACACATGCACACACGTTTAAACAATCTATTTATGTTCATATAGATACATGCACACACGTTTAAACAATCTATTTATGTTCATATAGATACATGCACACACGTTTAAACAATCTATTTATGTTCATATAGATACATGCACACACGTTTAAACAATCTATTTATGTTCATATAGATACACATGCACGCACGTTTAAACAATCTATTTATGTTCATATAGATACATGCACACACGTTTAAACAATCTATTTATGTTCATATAGATACACATGCACACACGTTTAAACAATCTATTTATGTTCATATAGATACATGCACACACGTTTAAACAATCTATTTATGTTCATATAGATACATGCACACACGTTTAAACAATCTATTTATGTTCATATAGATACACATGCACACACGTTTAAACAATCTATTTATGTTCATATAGATACATGCACACACGTTTAAACAATCTATTTATGTTCATATAGATACACATGCACACACGTTTAAACAATCTATTTATGTTCATATAGATACATGCACACACGTTTAAACAATCTATTTATGTTCATATAGATACATGCACACACGTTTAAACAATCTATTTATGTTCATATAGATACACATGCACACACGTTTAAACAATCTATTTATGTTCATATAGATACATGCACACACGTTTAAACAATCTATTTATGTTCATATAGATACACATGCACACACGTTTAAACAATCTATTTATGTTCATATAGATACATGCACACACGTTTAAACAATCTATTTATGTTCATATAGATACATGCACACACGTTTAAACAATCTATTTATGTTCATATAGATACATGCACACACGTTTAAACAATCTATTTATGTTCATATAGATACACATGCACACACGTTTAAACAATCTATTTATGTTCATATAGATACATGCACACACGTTTAAACAATCTATTTATGTTCATATAGATACATGCACACACGTTTAAACAATCTATTTATGTTCATATAGATACATGCACACACGTTTAAACAATCTATTTATGTTCATATAGATACACATGCACACACGTTTAAACAATCTATTTATGTTCATATAGATACATGCACACACGTTTAAACAATCTATTTATGTTCATATAGATACATGCACACACGTTTAAACAATCTATTTATGTTCATATAGATACATGCACACACGTTTAAACAATCTATTTATGTTCATATAGATACATGCACACACGTTTAAACAATCTATTTATGTTCATATAGATACATGCACACACGTTTAAACAATCTATTTATGTTCATATAGATACATGCACACACGTTTAAACAATCTATTTATGTTCATATAGATACATGCACACACGTTTAAACAATCTATTTATGTTCATATAGATACATGCACACACGTTTAAACAATCTATTTATGTTCATATAGATACATGCACACACGTTTAAACAATCTATTTATGTTCATATAGATACATGCACACACGTTTAAACAATCTATTTATGTTCATATAGATACATGCACACACGTTTAAACAATCTATTTATGTTCATATAGATACATGCACACACGTTTAAACAATCTATTTATGTTCATATAGATACATGCACACACGTTTAAACAATCTATTTATGTTCATATAGATACATGCACACACGTTTAAACAATCTATTTATGTTCATATAGATAC
>NC_139644.1:3359943-3382443 GCF_964638095.1 Poromitra crassiceps
GATCGTCCACCTTGCGCAAGTGTCAATTTGCGTTCCCAGCATGATACCGTCCAGTTTTGCGCCAGGATCTGTGCGCAAATGCAGATGTGGGCGTGCCCCAAGACAAACCAGGCGTGTCCCTGCAAAATGCCTTCTGCTCTCGTCGCAATTCTTTGCGCTAAGAGCTCTTAAAAGCAGCTCTAAAGCAGCTCTAAAGCAGCTCTAAAGCAGCTCTTAGTGCTGAAAAGCGCTGTGAGGGCACCAGTACCTTGCCTCAGTGTGTAGAGGACACATGCAAATCCACTCTTCGATCCAAAAAAATCTAACCCGACCAAACCAAACCCACAAACTACTGAATTCCTTTAACCAGGAGGAGGGGAGAATAGAATAGAATAGAATCTATCTATAGCCGAGGAGAGCAGCCGGGCCGCGCCCTGCCCGGCCAGTCATCAGGAAAACCTGCAGCTCCGGCCGAGCAGTCTTTTTCTCTCTTTAAATAATTGAAAAACGTCTTTTTAAGGCTGATCAAGGAGATGGATTTTATTTCACCAGAGGTTGAAGGCAGCAAGACAAAAGACTGCTGGAAATAACAGGAGAGTTTGGAATATAAATAACGTTACACACAATAGGGTAAGCTTCACTAAACTTGGTAAACCAAGTCAAGTCAAGTCAAGTTTATTTGTATAGCCCTAATTCACAAGCATGTCTGAGAGGACTTCACAGAGAATATGTCTAGCTAAATCTAGCTGACACAACAATAGCAATTACAGTAGTAATAATAACAACATGATTGAACAATCATATGATAGAGAGAGACAGAAAGAGAGGGAGAAAGGGGGAGGGAAATGTGGGGGAGGTGAGATCAGGAAAAGGGAGGAGGTGGGGAGGGAGCAGGGAAATAATTAAGTTCCATCCATCCATCTTCAAACATGCTTCCAGAGTCGTGTCGCAGAGGGTTAGGGTTAGGGTCGCAGAGGGTTAGGGTTAGGGTCGCAGAGGGTTAGGGTCGCAGAGGGTTAGGGTTAGGGTCGCAGAGGTAGCCCTTCCAGCAGGGGACCCCAAACTTCTCTTTCCCGGCCACATTAGCCAGCTCTGACTGGGGATCCCAAGGCGTTCCCAGACCAGCGTGGTGATGTAATCTCTCTACCTAGCCCTGGTCTGTCCCGTGGTCTCCTCCCAGCTGGATGTGCCTGGAACACCTCCCTAGGGAGGCCACCAGGTGGCATCCTTACCAGGTACCCGAACCACCTCAACTGGCTCCTTTCTACACAAAGGAGCAGCAGCTCTACTCTGAGTCCCTCTTGGATGACTGAGCTTCTCACCTCGTCCCTAAGAGAGAGAAAAAAACATTTTGGGCGCTTGTATCCGCGATCTTGTTCTTTCGGTCATGACCCATCTTTCATGACCAGGTGAGGCTCGGAACAAAGAAAAGACTTTGTGAAGAGTGTGGCTAATTAACACTGTCAGGACATGACTGAAACACGAAATATCTTAAAAATTACAAAATACACGACAAGATTAGAGCAAACTTAAGGTCAAGGCTGTTAATTAAGGGTTAGTTCATGTTTATTAAGCATGAACTAACCCTTAATAAATGTCCCCCTATTGTGAATACCCCTAAGTGTTACGGATATTTTATAGCACGTGTGTGTGTGTGTGTGTGTGTGTGTGTGTGTGTGTGTGTGTGTGTGTGTTTGTGTAGCTGTGCAGTTCACCGTGGCCGCTGACGTCACCCGCCACAACTCCCGCCTCCGTTTCCGTGACAACAGGCAGGATGTTTACTCTGGCTTCCTATCGATGACATCATCACGACGCTGTAAAACCTTGAGACTGGGACTGCTGGTGAGACACACACACACACACAAACACACACACACACACACACACACACACACACACACACTGGACAGGTAACGTATCAATCACCCGAAAACAGCATTTTCTATCATCAATTTTATTCTAAACAGTCGAGTTATATAATGTTAAAATAATTATTATTATTTTAACAGTGTTTGGGAAAAGACTCAAGTGGCCATTCGAGGAACTGCAGATTTCAGTATCACTTCCGCGGCTTCCAAGTATAAAGAGTGTGGACTCTCCAGTCCAGTCTTATGAAAAAGTGGTCATCATTTGTGAAGATGATCTTGCTGAACACAAAGTTCGCTCTTTCAAGCATTTACACAAAATCCAGTACAAAATCCCATTGACTTTTAGACGAAAGAACTGACTTCTGGTTTGGCCTACAAAAATACCTTTTCTCTGCGCTACTCTATTTATATAGTCATATATAGCCTGCTTGTGTGTGTGTGTGTGTGTGTGTGTGTGTGTGTGTGTGTGTGTGTGTGTGTGTGTGTGTGTGTGTGTGTGTGTGTGTGCATGTGTGTGTGTGTGCGTGTGCATGCGTGCGTGCGTGCGTGTGGGAATGCGCACGCGTGCGTGTGTGTGTGTGTGTGTGTGTGTGTAGACTCCCGTGCGCGACAAGGTGGAGCCTCTGATCTTCTCTCTGGATGCGTCTCTGGTTGAGAAGCTTCCAGAGAAGCTGAAGAGAGGAACGCTGCAGAGCCTCCAGCCCTTCCCTCTGCTCAGCCACACCCTCCAGCCCAGCAGAGCGCAGGTCAGTGTTGGAGTCCAGACCCACTTGACTCCACTCTGAGTCCCAAACACATTTTCAGGAGTCGTGACTCGACTTGGACTTTGAGCACTGATGACTTAGACTTGGACTCTAGCATTGATGCATTTGGACTGGGAAGTTGTAGACGAGGACTCGGACTAAAGTTAAGTTAAGTTAAGTTGTTATCCCTTATCCATCCCCATGGGGAAATTCATCCTCTGCATTTGACCCATCCTCTATTAGGAACCATAATAATAAAAATAATACATTTAATTTAGAGCGCTTTTCTAAAAACTCAAAGACGCTTTACAGTACATAGGTTAAAAACAATAAAACAACACTTTAAAAACAAGAATTAGCAAGAACTTAGACTCAGGTAATCGGACTCCACTCTTCTTTGGTGACACGGACTTGGACTCAGACTTGATATAGTGACTTGACTACAAGACTAGCCCAGGTCAGAACAGAACCTCACACACAGCCCTGAACAGATTTGTCTTGTCTGTCTGTCTGTCTGTCTGTCTGTCTGTCTGTCTGTCTGTCTGTCTGTCTGTCTGTCTATCAGATTCATATCCAGACAGACTGTGGTACTGATAACCGTTGCCATAGTAACCTTCAGATGACAGCCCAATTCACCAATCAGGAGCGAGAACCCTTCCCCTCGTAAGTATGCCCCTCCTCAGCATCTCATCAAGTTAAAGGGATATACCAACTTTTTGGGATTTTCACCCATTTGCCATATCTCCCACACATAACCAAAATACACAATAGTTTTACAGTCACTCTCCATACAGTATGCAGTGAGCTACAGTTGTCCAGTTAGTTAGTATTGGACGAAACGGTACAGCCGTTCAAAGCAGTGGTGTAGTCTACATGATACGCAGGTATACGCAGTATATTCCGCAAATACTGGGTAGATACTGTAACTGCAGTAAATAAGTCAAAAACTGCAGGGAAAGATGCTTTTGTCCAGAGTTACATGACTATTTGTATTGTAGGTAGAGAGATAACAGTTAAACTATATGATCAAGACAGTCTACATTTTGTATTTGTGTTAACTTCTTGTAAATGAAATAATAATGAATAATAACAACAAAAATAATAATAATTAATTTGATTGGCGATCCACTGGAACCACATAGCCCCACACCCCCACCTCACCCCCTGCATGGAAACATATCTCACTCCAAGCTTAAATTTACAGTATACCCACTACAAAAAACTACACCACTGGTTCAAAGTCACCAAAAACACACATTTCTAACAGCGCCAAGAAGCTCTATGTACATGTTGTGACTCACCACCAGATGAAATATTAATCCAAAATGCAGAGAAACGCTATGTTTTTCAGGTAAATACTAGGGATGGGCATCGAATTTCGAATTTTCGAATAATCGTTGTTATTATCAAGGTCGACTTTTATTATTGAAAGTCGAAATTCTAAAAAAAACTTCTTTTTTTTTAAATAATTTTTTTCTTTTTGCGAGTGAAATGTTGCATTGTCTCCCTTGATTCTAAGTATAGTCGAATCACTTGGTTTGAGCAAGTAAAACAATTTTTATAAGCATTTTAAGCAAGGTTTATGGAAAAATGAATGGCGGATGAAATCCCATGAAGAGGGAGAGGGGGTGACTTTGGCACCCCTTTGGCACTCAGACCTGAGCCTACTAAATATTTAATGAATCACTCATGATTGTCAAAACTGTTTTTTATTTTCGAAAATGTCAATGTCATGTAACGTGTTCTTTACTTCAGTGGTGCAATGCTTGTTTGAGCTAAAAATCCACATCAGAAGCTTTTTCTATTACGGTAATTAATAATAAAGCCTTAGAATCAGGGGAGACAATGCAACATTTCACTCACAAAAAAAAAAAAATCACACCAATTTTTTTTTTTTTTTTTTTTTTTACATTTTTTTTTTTTTTTACATTTTTTTATTTATTTTCGAATTTCGATTAAAAGTCGACTTTGGCCAGCGAATTTCGAATAGTGTTTTTGCTAGAAATGCCCATCCCTAGTAAATACATAGCCGGAACTACTTTCTAAACATGGCCTCCAGGCGTACAGCGCATGCGCTGTGTACAGTGGAAGCACTGTGTACAGGCAAACAAGGAAGTAACTCGTGTGGGATTTACTATGAAATCATGTATCATATGTAATCATGAAACACTGGTTGGTGCCTTCGTGGGTTAGATTGGCTAGTTTTAGGCATGAATCAGGGTCAGGTTGACACTGTGCTCTCTGACTGGCTCTGAACGGGGTAGATAGATAGATACTTTATTGATCTTTGGCAAGAAATGAATGTCACATGATGCAGCTACATTCAACAGTCAGGACAAACAACAGGAGACAAAACGGACACTGAAATATGTAGCCAGGCACAATAATACCAGAAAAATAAGTTACTAAGAGTATATATATATATATATATATATATATATATATATATATATATATATTTATATATTATTATTATTTTTACTTTTTTTTTATAACTTTTATGCCTTTTGCCAATACCGTGGCTTCCAGCAAACAATCCATGACATAGAAGAACATTTTTGAAATCTTAGAATTTGCTAGACATACATTTTTCATTTTCTGTAGGCTACATCTTATTATTATATTTTACATAGTGTTTATATATTGTCAGAACCTGTATTAAAATTTCAAATATATGTTGCTTTGGTTATTTGCCACTTTAATCAGTCATGCCGGTATGGGGTTGTAAAAGCTGCAGCCAATAGGTTGATATTTACATTAGATGCAGTAGATTCTTTGAGGTCTTTGAGCAGTTATTGCTGGCATCTATTCTTTCTGCACCTGCATCAATACTACTGTGTTAACCAAAGAAACGCAAACTTTTTACTGTTGTAAAAACTACGTATAAACAGATGGGATGCAGAGCTGTTGATTTTCACACCAACCTATAAAATGTCTTCATTTATGCCAGTAGAAATCACAGATCAGTTTGTCATAGAAATCATACTGCATTTTCTAAGACAGTATATGGTTCTCAAACTTTTCATGTCAAGGACCCCTAAACTGTGTCAAATTAGACCACTGACCCTCATTTCATAAGATTATGTCCCAGAGCACCCCATCTGATAAGATTTTTGCTTTAGATGTTTTATTACAGAAAGTGTATGAAACCCATGACCAAAATAGCCACATTCTGTCATTGTGTTACTTATGGATTGAATTCACATCTGAATGAAAACATATTTTAATGATTTCAAATCCTTGACTTGCTGTGGTAAGTGATGTAAAAAAAAAAATATCTATATATATATAACTTTATAATTCACAAATTGAAATTGATGATATATGCCAAGTCCTGGAAAGTGAAAATGTAGACAGTGAGGCGAGGCTGGCCAGCGATGATGGTGAAAAGACAAGACAGGCAAAATCAAGCATTTTAAAACGAAATCAAAATGAATAAAATATGTACATTGCAGCTATCGACATAGAGCTGTAGATTTTTATTGCAAGCAGTCTTCCCTCAATCTTTTCCGACTCTGAGCTGTCTCCGTGGCTAGAAAAGAACGTTGATAGTCCTCTTTGAAATGACTACTGCAAACTCGCAGGTCCCAGCTAATGGAGCCCTATGCTAATGCTAGCTACCTAGGCTAGCCGTAGCGCTCAATCTTTTGGCAAACAATGCGAAATAAGCGCTTTGCCCGTTTCCTCTGCTTCTCTCCTCTTCTTCGCTAACTACACATTTAACCCTTGCCATTATAGTTTGATGAACAAACAAAGTAAAGTTGAGTACCGGTAGTAGCAAGATTGCGTGAATAATGTTTTTTAGCCAGCGCCCCCAGGGCCTGCGGGCTGGGCGTGGACTTATTAGAAAACTACGAGCCCAGTGCATTGTGGGAAGTGGATGATTTCTGCCTCCCGCAACCTCCCCTCCCCCCCCCACCCCACCCCACAGAGTGGGTTTTATTTTATTTCTCTGTGTAGTAACGACCGATTTTAAAAATTTCAACGGATTCCAACTCCATAGGTGCGTTACATTTAATAGATCTTCATATTCACCACGGTAAAGCCATCCTTTAAACAATATCAGCTATAGCCTATTTCACCTGTATCTCTGATTTACATTAAGTGTGTGTGTGTGTGTGTGTGTGTGTGTGTGTGTGTCTGTGTGTGTGTCTGTGTGTGTGTCTGTGTGTGCCTGCCTGTGTGCGTAGTCATCATGGTGTGCAGGTGTTGCAGTACAGTGGGAACATCAAGCGGCTGCTCCTGGAGGTCAACGTGACTAACGAGGCGTTCCCGGGGCGATGGACTAACGAGGCGTTCCCGGGGCGATGGGTGGAGGACGCTCACAGCGCGGCGCTGAACGTCAGCATGCCACCAGCACTCAAATACTCCGGAGTCCGCTCCCAGGTGACGCTCCATGATTTACCATTAACACAGTGTTTTTACTGCTTTATGATAGTAAAGCAACAGTAACTAATTACATTTACTTTCATTACTGTAATTTAGCTTTTTGCGTACTTTTACTTTTTTGAGTAATTTTTTAAATCAGTAATTTTACTTTTACATTTAGTTTGAAGTAATGTACTTACATTTTAAAGTAAAATAAATCCAAAGTCTCCCCAAGTTTTCTATGAACTGCAGACCAGAAACTGTCCAATCTATTGGCCCTTGCTAATTGCCAGTGTTGCCAACTTGGTTCGAAGGAAAGCTATTGGTTGCTAGGGATGGGTATCGAGCACCGGTTCCTGATTGGTCGGTACCAGCAGTTTTGATAAGGTCCTGGACGTTCGGTGCTGATATCCGTATTTTATTTTAAAAAGATTTTACCGTTCCCTAACGATGACGAAGCGGCACCAGGCGTTTGATGTTGCGTGTTTACACTCCTGTCCTGTCACTGTCCTGTCCTGTTACACTCCTGTCCTGTCACTACGCTTGTGACAGGTTTAAAAGATTTAAATTTGTATTTGGAAGAAAACTAGTTTTATTATAGGATGCATCACGTTGCTGAATCACACAACAACAGAGTCTGATAAAGCGAGCGACTGTCCTGCCCTGTGCTGTGATGATTGAATGGCATGTGTGTGTGTGCACGTGTGTGTGTGTGTGTGTGTGTGTGTGTGTGTGTGTGTGTGTGTGTGTGTGTGTGTTGGACACTTTGAGTGTGTCAGTGGAGAGGAGCAGAGACATGCAGAGCGAGCTCCAGAGGTAACCGCTTCACATCCAGGCAGCAGAGTAATGTTGCTACATTAAGACTGTTTTGAAGCATCATAATCTGAATGGTATGGAACTTCACTCAACTACTTCTTTGGTTGCTCGTCGTCACCACCCCTCGGTCGATGTCACCATTGCGGACTCGTGGAAACTCTCAGATCACCCTAGTGGAACTCTCAGATCACTTACAGACAAATTTTTCCATTTTCACCAGCTAACTATCTTGTTTCCATGAACTAATGAACATTTAAAGACAACATTTTCTTTTTTGAACTGTTCCTTATTTACCTTTTCAACTTTGTTTTTCTTTTTGGAAATTTAATTTCTGTATTTGAAACTGTAAAATGTTTAGCCCGGCATCTATTGCATCTCGGCCGATCCCAGATGGGGGTCCCCAATTGGGGTCCATAGTTGGGCCCCTACGGTGCATCGGCCCTCACAAGGTTCTTCCTCAGCTAGTCACTGAGGCAACCCTGGGGATATAAATCCGTGGGTGGAAAGGGTTTCTTGGTGCACTGTGGGTGGAGGAGGGTTCCGGTGAGTCTCGGCCAGGCCTTCACTCTCACATCTTATGGGTGTGGGGGCGGGGGCTGGGGTGGGGGGCATCAGTGCTCTCCAACATTGGTTGAGGGATGCTGGTAGGTCAGAATAGTTTAGGCTAGGCTAAAGATGTACTCTAGGAACTGTAAGAACTGTAGGCTTTAGATTAGCTAGACCAGAGGATTCCAAAGTCTGAGACCATTGGCCTCCTCTCAGATAAAGCATGGAAAAAACTGCAGTACCACCCATGTCAAGGACGTAGTTTTTTTGGGGGGGACAGGAGAGTTATATTAACAAAACTGAGATATGGCATGTACTAGGACCATGCGGCCGCCCAAGCTTCCAGTGACCGGCCCACACTTCTATAGCGACCCATTATGCCCATATAAGCAGAAGGTGAAGTGGCCCATTGGTTAATTTTCTACTGAGTGATGCTGGGCCGGTCAATCACATCTCTTACTAAGACCAGCCCTCCCCCTGTGCGTGCGTGCATGCATGCGCACACGCGCGCGTGTGTGTGTGTGTGTGTGTGTGTGTGTGTGTGCATGTGTGTGTGCGTTTGTGCGCGCGCGTGTTGTAGGGTGATGTCCCTCCAGTGGAGTGTTCAGTTGATGGCCAGGATCTGCTGTGTGAGCTGGGGAACCCGTTCAAAACCAACCAAAAGGTACCGGAACCTTCTACAGATGTTACCTGTTTACATGTTTTCGGGTGTATGTGTGTGCGTATGCTCCTCCTCTCCTCTCACTTGCCTGTGTCAATCAGTGACCAGTGCAGAGGGAGGCGGGGAGGCTGGGCTGGCACAAGAGACCGGCTCATATAGTGATCATATCTCTCTATGTCTCCCTCTCTCAGGTTCATATAGTGATCATATCTCTCTATGTCTCCTCTCTCTCAGGTTCATATAGTGATCATGTCTCTCTATGTCTCCCCCCTCTCAGGTTCATATAGTGATCATATCTCTCTATGTCTCCCCCCTCTCAGGTTCATATAGTGATCATATCTCTCTATGTCTCCTCTCTCTCAGGTTCATATAGTGATCATATCTCTCTATGTCTCCCCTCTCTCAGGTTCATATAGTGATCATATCTCTCTATGTCTCCCCTCTCTCTCAGGTTCATATAGTGATCATATCTCTCTATGTCTCCTCTCTCAGGTTCATATAGTGATCATATCTCTCTATGTCTCCCCTCTCTCAGGTTCATATAGTGATCATATCTCTCTATGTCTCCTCTCTCAGGTTCATATAGTGATCATATCTCTCTATGTCTCCTCTCTCTCAGGTTCATATAGTGATCATATCTCTCTATGTCTCCCCTCTCTCAGGTTCATATAGTGATCATATCTCTCTATGTCTCCTCTCTCAGGTTCATATAGTGATCATATCTCTCTATGTCTCCTCTCTCTCAGGTTCATATAGTGATCATATCTCTCTATGTCTCCCCCCTCTCAGGTTCATATAGTGATCATATCTCTCTATGTCTCCCCCCTCTCAGGTTCATATAGTGATCATATCTCTCTATGTCTCCTCTCTCTCAGGTTCATATAGTGATCATATCTCTCTATGTCTCCTCTCTCTCAGGTTCATATAGTGATCATATCTCTCTATGTCTCCTCTCTCTCAGGTTCATATAGTGATCATATCTCTCTATGTCTCCCCCTCTCTCAGGTTCATATAGTGATCATATCTCTCTATGTCTCCCCCCTCTCTCAGGTTCATATAGTGATCATATCTCTCTATGTCTCCCCCCTCTCTCAGGTTCATATAGTGATCATGTCTCTCTATGTCTCCCCTCTCTCAGGTTCATATAGTGATCATATCTCTCTATGTCTCCTCTCTCTCAGGTTCATATAGTGATCATATCTCTCTATGTCTCCTCTCTCTCAGGTTCATATAGTGATCATATCTCTCTATGTCTCCTCTCTCTCAGGTTCATATAGTGATCATATCTCTCTATGTCTCCTCTCTCTCAGGTTCATATAGTGATCATATCTCTCTATGTCTCCTCTCTCTCAGGTTCATATAGTGATCATATCTCTCTATGTCTCCTCTCTCTCAGGTTCATATAGTGATCATATCTCTCTATGTCTCCCCTCTCTCTCAGGTTCATATAGTGATCATGTCTCTCTATGTCTCCCCTCTCTCTCAGGTTCATATAGTGATCATATCTCTCTATGTCTCCCCTCTCTCTCAGGTTCATATAGTGATCATATCTCTCTATGTCTCCCCTCTCTCAGGTTCATATAGTGATCATATCTCTCTATGTCTCCCCTCTCTCTCAGGTTCATATAGTGATCATATCTCTCTATGTCTCCCCTCTCTCTCAGGTTCATATAGTGATCATATCTCTCTATGTCTCCCCTCTCTCAGGTTCATATAGTGATCATATCTCTCTATGTCTCCCCTCTCTCTCAGGTTAATATAGTGATCATATCTCTCTATGTCTCCCCTCTCTCTCAGGTTCATATAGTGATCATATCTCTCTATGTCTCCTCTCTCTCAGGTTCATATAGTGATCATATCTCTCTATGTCTCCCCTCTCTCTCAGGTTCATATAGTGATCATATCTCTCTATGTCTCCCCTCTCTCAGGTTCATATAGTGATCATATCTCTCTATGTCTCCCTCTCTCAGGTTCATATAGTGATCATATCTCTCTATGTCTCCCCCTCTCTCAGGTTCATATAGTGATCATATCTCTCTATGTCTCCTCTCTCTCAGGTTCATATAGTGATCATATCTCTCTATGTCTCCTCTCTCTCAGGTTCATATAGTGATCATATCTCTCTATGTCTCCCTCTCTCAGGTTCATATAGTGATCATATCTCTCTATGTCTCCTCTCTCTCAGGTTCATATAGTGATCATATCTCTCTATGTCTCCTCTCTCTCAGGTTCATATAGTGATCATATCTCTCTATGTCTCCCCTCTCTCAGGTTCATATAGTGATCATATCTCTCTATGTCTCCTCTCTCTCAGGTTCATATAGTGATCATATCTCTCTATGTCTCCTCTCTCTCAGGTTCATATAGTGATCATATCTCTCTATGTCTCCCCTCTCTCTCAGGTTCATATAGTGATCATGTCTCTCTATGTCTCCCCTCTCTCTCAGGTTCATATAGTGATCATATCTCTCTATGTCTCCCCCCCTCTCTCAGGTTCATATAGTGATCATATCTCTCTATGTCTCCCCTCTCTCAGGTTCATATAGTGATCATATCTCTCTATGTCTCCTCTCTCTCAGGTTCATATAGTGATCATATCTCTCTATGTCTCCCCTCTCTCTCAGGTTCATATAGTGATCATATCTCTCTATGTCTCCTCTCTCTCAGGTTCATATAGTGATCATATCTCTCTATGTCTCCCCCCCTCTCTCAGGTTCATATAGTGATCATATCTCTCTATGTCTCCCTCTCTCAGGTTCATATAGTGATCATATCTCTCTATGTCTCCCCTCTCTCTCAGGTTCATATAGTGATCATATCTCTCTATGTCTCCTCTCTCTCAGGTTCATATAGTGATCATATCTCTCTATGTCTCCCCTCTCTCTCAGGTTCATATAGTGATCATATCTCTCTATGTCTCCCCTCTCTCTCAGGTTCATATAGTGATCATATCTCTCTATGTCTCCCCCCCTCTCAGGTTCATATAGTGATCATATCTCTCTATGTCTCCCCCCTCTCTCAGGTTCATATAGTGATCATATCTCTCTATGTCTCCCCCCCTCTCAGGTTCATATAGTGATCATATCTCTCTATGTCTCCCCCCTCTCTCAGGTTCATATAGTGATCATATCTCTCTATGTCTCCCCCCTCTCTCAGGTTCATATAGTGATCATATCTCTCTATGTCTCCCCCCCTCTCAGGTTCATATAGTGATCATATCTCTCTATGTCTCCTCTCTCTCAGGTTCATATAGTGATCATGTCTCTCTATGTCTCCCCTCTCTCTCAGGTTCATATAGTGATCATATCTCTCTATGTCTCCCCCCCTCTCAGGTTCATATAGTGATCATATCTCTCTATGTCTCCCCCCTCTCTCAGGTTCATATAGTGATCATATCTCTCTATGTCTCCCCCCTCTCTCAGGTTCATATAGTGATCATATCTCTCTATGTCTCCCCACCTCTCAGGTTCATATAGTGATCATGTCTCTCTATGTCTCCCCTCTCTCAGGTTCATATAGTGATCATGTCTCTCTATGTCTCCCCCCTCTCAGGTTCATATAGTGATCATATCTCTCTATGTCTCCCCCCTCTCTCAGGTTCATATAGTGATCATATCTCTCTATGTCTCCCCTCTCTCTCAGGTTCATATAGTGATCATATCTCTCTATGTCTCCCCTCTCTCTCAGCTTCATATAGTGATCATATCTCTCTATGTCTCCCCTCTCTCAGGTTCATATAGTGATCATATCTCTCTATGTCTCCCCTCTCTCTCAGGTTCATATAGTGATCATATCTCTCTATATCTCCCCTCTCTCAGGTTCATATAGTGATCATGTCTCTCTATGTCTCCTCTCTCTCAGGTTCATATAGTGATCATATCTCTCTATGTCTCCCCTCTCTCTCAGGTTCATATAGTGATCATATCTCTCTATGTCTCCTCTCTCTCAGGTTCATATAGTGATCATATCTCTCTATGTCTCCCCTCTCTCAGGTTCATATAGTGATCATATCTCTCTATGTCTCCTCTCTCTCAGGTTCATATAGTGATCATATCTCTCTATGTCTCCTCTCTCTCAGGTTCATATAGTGATCATATCTCTCTATGTCTCCCCTCTCTCAGGTTCATATAGTGATCATATCTCTCTATGTCTCCCCTCTCTCAGGTTCATATAGTGATCATATCTCTCTATGTCTCCCCCTTCTCAGGTTCATATAGTGATCATATCTCTCTATGTCTCCCCCTCTCTCAGGTTCATATAGTGATCATATCTCTCTATGTCTCCCCCCTCTCAGGTTCATATAGTGATCATATCTCTCTATGTCTCCCCTCTCTCAGGTTCATATAGTGATCATATCTCTCTATGTCTCCTCTCTCTCAGGTTCATATAGTGATCATATCTCTCTATGTCTCCCCCCTCTCAGGTTCATATAGTGATCATATCTCTCTATGTCTCCCCTCTCTCAGGTTCATATAGTGATCATATCTCTCTATGTCTCCTCTCTCTCAGGTTCATATAGTGATCATATCTCTCTATGTCTCCCCCTCTCTCAGGTTCATATAGTGATCATATCTCTCTATGTCTCCCTCTCTCAGGTTCATATAGTGATCATATCTCTCTATGTCTCCCCTCTCTCTCAGGTTCATATAGTGATCATATCTCTCTATGTCTCCCCTCTCTCTCAGGTTCATATAGTGATCATATCTCTCTATGTCTCCCCCCTCTCAGGTTCATATAGTGATCATATCTCTCTATGTCTCCTCTCTCTCAGGTTCATATAGTGATCATATCTCTCTATGTCTCCCCTCTCTCAGGTTCATATAGTGATCATATCTCTCTATGTCTCCCCCTCTCTCAGGTTCATATAGTGATCATGTCTCTCTATGTCTCCCCCCTCTCTCAGGTTCATATAGTGATCATGTCTCTCTATGTCTCCCCCCTCTCTCAGGTTCATATAGTGATCATGTCTCTCTATGTCTCCCCTCTCTCAGGTTCATATAGTGATCATGTCTCTCTATGTCTCCCCTCTCTCAGGTTCATATAGTGATCATGTCTCTCTATGTCTCCCCTCTCAGGTTCATATAGTGATCATGTCTCTCTATGTCTCCCCTCTCTCAGGTTCATATAGTGATCATGTCTCTCTATGTCTCCCCTCTCTCAGGTTCATATAGTGATCATATCTCTCTATGTCTCCCCCCTCTCTCAGGTTCATATAGTGATCATGTCTCTCTATGTCTCCCCTCTCTCAGGTTCATATAGTGATCATGTCTCTCTATGTCTCCCCCCTCTCTCAGGTTCATATAGTGATCATATCTCTCTATGTCTCCCCCCTCTCTCAGGTTCATATAGTGATCATATCTCTCTATGTCTCCCCCCTCTCTCAGGTTCATATAGTGATCATATCTCTCTATGTCTCCCCCTCTCTCAGGTTCATATAGTGATCATGTCTCTCTATGTCTCCCCCCTCTCTCAGGTTCATATAGTGATCATATCTCTCTATGTCTCCCCCCTCTCTCAGGTTCATATAGTGATCATGTCTCTCTATGTTTCCCCTCTCTCAGGTTCATATAGTGATCATATCTCTCTATGTCTCCTCTCTCTCTCAGGTTCATATAGTGATCATATCTCTCTATGTCTCCCCCTCTCTCAGGTTCATATAGTGATCATGTCTCTCTATGTCTCCCCCCTCTCTCAGGTTCATATAGTGATCATGTCTCTCTATGTCTCCCTCTCTCAGGTTCATATAGTGATCATGTCTCTCTATGTCTCCCTCTCTCAGGTTCATATAGTGATCATGTCTCTCTATGTCTCCCCTCTCTCAGGTTCATATAGTGATCATGTCTCTCTATGTCTCCCCCCTCTCTCAGGTTCATATAGTGATCATATCTCTCTATGTCTCCCCTCTCTCAGGTTCATATAGTGATCATGTCTCTCTATGTCTCCCCTCTCTCAGGTTCATATAGTGATCATATCTCTCTATGTCTCCCCCCTCTCAGGTTCATATAGTGATCATGTCTCTCTATGTCTCCCCTCTCTCAGGTTCATATAGTGATCATGTCTCTCTATGTCTCCCCTCTCTCAGGTTCATATAGTGATCATATCTCTCTATGTCTCCCCCCTCTCAGGTTCATATAGTGATCATGTCTCTCTATGTCTCCCCTCTCTCAGGTTCATATAGTGATCATGTCTCTCTATGTCTCCCCTCTCTCAGGTTCATATAGTGATCATGTCTCTCTATGTCTCCCCTCTCTCAGGTTCATATAGTGATCATGTCTCTCTATGTCTCCCCTCTCTCAGGTTCATATAGTGATCATATCTCTCTATGTCTCCTCTCTCTCTCAGGTTCATATAGTGATCATATCTCTCTATGTCTCCTCTCTCTCAGGTTCATATAGTGATCATGTCTCTCTATGTCTCCCCTCTCTCAGGTTCATATAGTGATCATATCTCTCTATGTCTCCCCCCTCTCTCAGGTTCATATAGTGATCATATCTCTCTATGTCTCCCCCCTCTCTCAGGTTCATATAGTGATCATATCTCTCTATGTCTCCCCCTCTCTCAGGTTCATATAGTGATCATGTCTCTCTATGTCTCCCCCTCTCTCAGGTTCATATAGTGATCATATCTCTCTATGTCTCCCCTCTCTCAGGTTCATATAGTGATCATATTTGAGACATCTGAGATCAGTTTGGACACCAGAGAGATTCACTCCCTCCTGCAGCTATCTACGTAAGACACACACAAACACGCACGCGCAATCGCGCGCACACGCACACACACACACACACACACGCACACACACACACACACACACACACACACACACACACACAGACACACACACACACACACACACACACACACACACACACACACACACACACACACAGACATACACACACACACAGACACACACACACACACACACACACACACACACACACACACAGACATACACACACACACACACACACACACACAGACACACACACACAGACACACACACACACACAGACACACACACACACACTTCTGAGTCGTTGGATGCGGGACGCACAGACAGACACATAGTTGAGCTGAAATGGGATTGTCAGGGTCTGTGATTCTTTATCGTGATGTATTCCCGGGTAGACAGGTTAGAGAGGCGGGACAAAGCGTGTGGAGTCTAGACAAGTGCATAGATCTAACATGCATAGATCTAACATGCATAGATCTAACATGCATAGATCTAACATGCATAGATCTAACATAGATCTAACATTTGGTGTTGTTATCATTTAGTCTATGCACTGCAGAGTGCTGGAGCATTTAATAGAGCGGTAGCGTCTGCCCAGGGGGAGTAGATCAAAGAAGCTGGCCGGATGACCTGCAGGACCTGCAGTGTACCTGACAATACTGACCTGTAGGGTCCCTGACAATACTGACCTGCAGGGTCCCTGACAATACTGACCTGCAGGGTCCCTGACAATACTGACCTGTAGGGTCCCTGACAATACTGACCTGTAGGGTCCCTGACAATACTGACCTGCAGGGTCCCTGACAATACTGACCTGTAGGGTCCCTGACAATACTGACCTGCAGGGTCCCTGACAATACTGACCTGCAGGGTCCCTGACAATACTGACCTGGTCCCTGACAATACTGACCTGTAGGGTCCCTGACAATACTGACCTGCAGGATCCCTAACACTACTGACCTGTAGGGTCCCTGACAATACTGACCTGTAGGGTCCCTGACAATACTGACCTGGTCCCTGACAATACTGACCTGTAGGGTCCCTGACAATACTGACCTGTAGGGTCCCTAACAATACTGACCTGCAGGGTCCCTGACAATACTGACCTGCAGGGTCCCCTGACCTGTAGGGTCCCTGACAATACTGACCTGTAGGGTCCCTGACAATACTGACCTGCAGGGTCCCTGACAATACTGACCTGTAGGATCCCTAACAATACTGACCTGTAGGGGCCCTGACAATACTGACCTGTAGGGGCCCTGACAATACTGACCTGTAGGGTCCCTGACAATACTGACCTGTAGGGTCCCTGACAATACTGACCTGTAGGGGCCCTGACAATACTGACCTGCAGGGTCCCTGACAATACTGACCTGTAGGGTCCCTGACAATACTGACCTGTAGGGGCCCTGCCAATACTGACCTTTAGGGGCCCTGACAATACTGACCTGTAGGGTCCCTGACAATACTGACCTGTAGGGGCCCTGACAATACTGACCTGCAGGGTCTCTGACAATACTGACCTGCAGGTTACTGACCTGCAGGTGAAGGAGGATCTGGCTGTTGTGGTGAAATCCTTAAGTCTTCTTAAAAAGACGAGACGTTGCGGACCTTTTAACGATTGTTTTGGTATTAGAGTGCCAGCTAAAATCATCCGAAATAGTGTCACCAAGATACACACACACACACACACACACACACACACACACACACACACACACACACACACACACACACACACACACACACACACACACACACACACACACACAGGTATATGTGTGTGTGTGTGTGTGTGTGTGTGTGTGTGTGTGTGTGTGTGTGTGTGTCTCTCTCTACATGTCTCTCTCCTTGTCTCTCTCTCCAGGCTCAGTGAACAGTCAGACTTGTCTCCTCTCTCTCTCTTAATGTTGGTGGAGTATTCTCTCCAGACAGCCTTTACTCTGTAAGTTCACACACACATGATGCATGTATGTGTATGTATGTATGTACCGGTATATATATATCTGTGTTTGTGTATGTGTATATGTGTGTATATATAGGCATCTCGCTCACTATGCACGCTTGATTCCTATAGGCTCGCCCGCTGTGCGGGCTGGCAGCCTTGCCCCCCCCTGCAGGTCGCATACAACAGCTACAACAGCTCAGCTGTTGGGTGAGATTTATGACATCACTGATGATGTCACAGTAGATTTATGACATCACTGGGCTGTATGACATCACAGATGATGTCACACGTGGGACAGACATACAGAGCCCTAGCTCCCATTTATATACTGAGATACAGTATATACCATTGAGATATAATATGAATGGAGAGAGCGTGCCTATCTCCTCCCTGTATGGTCTATTGAAGCCAAAATCTTCTCAGATCAGAGCAGGGGCGGACTGGGACCATAATTCAGGCCGGGCATTAGATACCATGCAGGTCAGGCCAACACACGCGGACACACATGCCGGCGAAAAATGTGGGCCGTTTGAAGCAAGATTTGGTGAATATAATGCTAACGTGATGTTACATGTTATGTTACCTATTTGTTCACTAATAGAATTCAACATTGCCTAGATAACTGCAAGTATAATATGAAGACGTAAAAACAAAAACATACCTCTGTACAAAAGCTTCACAGCAAACTTCATTTAAGGAAGAGTGTAGTGTCCTGTCTTGTCTCGTCTGAGGTTAAATGCAAATACAAAAAAATCAAACTGCTTCATCTCCACTTTAAACTGTATTGTGCAGTCCTACTGATAATCCCATAAAGCACATTAATGTGAAAGCAATAAGCATATAGCCTACATGTTTCACTTTATGCTCTGAAATTGTAGCCTACCTGAAGGTTCCTGATTCTGATTCTGAGTTCAACACCACCTCCAGCTCTGCAGGAGCACCTGCTGCATTGCTAGTGCTGCTTCTGCCTCCTTCTCCACTTTTGTGAAGAAAACCCCAAAAGCAATCCAACCCATACTTTCAGTTTAGCCACTACTGTTTACATTTGACCAATGGGATTTTTTATATAGCCTAATATAGATAAATAAATACAAATTAGTGTTAATATAATTTCTCTCGAATATTCTAGAGGCAATAGACAATTGTCTACCACTGATATTGTAGTTTAGGCCAAGACACAACATAGGCTCCTTGCTTTCCACCTCTCTGCACCTCTTTTCTTCTCCATTTTGGCACCATTGAACAGCAAGCCCCACCCACCTGCGCTGGGGTCTCAGCAGCTTCTGACTGGAAATTAACTCATTCCTCCCTGCCTAATGATGTCAGATTTATGACATCACTGATGATGTCACAGGGGGATTTATGACATCACTGATGATGTCACAGTGGGATCTATGAGGGATTTATGACATCACTGATGATGTCACAGTGGGATGTATGAAGGCACTAACACGAAAATGTGTGCTGTTTTATCCAGGGAGTGTTGCCATGTAAACAGGGCCTAGTTAAAATTGGCTAAGTGGGCTCCGTGGTGGTGGTGTCAGTCTCCTGTGTGTGTGTGTGTGTGTGTGTGTGTGTGTGTACATACATGATGATATGATGAATCTGACTCTGATCGCCCTCTGTGTCCTCCAGGATCAAGCAGCCAGGCCACGCCCACTTCAGCGGTCATGTGATCGGCGAGTCGGCCGTGAAGAACATCGCTGACATCGGCAGTCCCCTGCTCTTCACCTTTAAGGTTCCTATCAAATAAATACAACGCTCTATTCACCTTATTCACCACGCCCACTTATTCTCTCTTCCGCGTTCAACGCAATGTATTTGTTCTTCCGGTTCAGCAGTAGTTGGCGGCCATTTTCAAAATAAAACATCAGTATGAATGAAGTTTGGCAACATTCAGAATTAAGCTACACTGCGGCCAACTTCAGTTACATGTTCAGAACGTTTCTGCTGCAAGGAGCCGATGGCTGTACCCGGTCGGCATTTAACGTTAGTTACAAAAGCACGTCGACAGTGTTTTCTCACTGCCAGTAGCCTAACTACAGTGGGGTTTGACAGATAGCTAGTCCGACCGGTGTCAGCACAGACAGCGCTCCCGGTCCTCGCTGCTCGTTAAAGATTTCCAATAGGCGTTATTCTGATAAACTGGTCACATATATGTTACGTTCTCACCCGACAAATATTAAAACTTTAAAACATTTTTTTTTTTTTTTAGCTTGAAAACAGCTTTTTGGCAAGTCTAAATGACTACGGTAGGCGGACTCTACTTCCGTGTTTAAAACCGGAAAGACGATTACGAAATGACGTCATGCAGAAGCGTCCTTGTATGGGCAAAGAATAAGGTGAATAGAGAGCCAAAGTCGACGTCACTTCCTGCTTCAGTATGTGTACCAAGAGATTTTGCATTGATCTCATTTCGGTTACATTACTGCAATGCACTCTCCTGTCTCACACAACAATGATGTCACACGTGGGACAGACACACAGAGCCTGATCAAATGTGTCCCCCACAATAAATTGATGTAAAAAAATGAGAAAAGAGATTTACTGCGTGATACAGCTGTTCGTGGCATTACAGCGGGCCAGCGCTCCTATAGGGGAGAGCAGAGCAAGGAACTAACCATTCTACTAACACGGAAATTGATGTAAGGGGTATATACTGTATACCACTCCCATAACATGTGTGTATCACTTAGGCTTAGGGTGTCGAGTCGTCATAGTCTATTTTTAATTTGTCTTTATTGAATGTTTCAAAACTGCATGTTTAAATAAGAATAGGCTAATTATTATTTCCACCACTCTACACACACTATTATTTCCACTCATTTAATTTGGTTACTTTCATGTAAAAAGTTTGGAAGGAACAAGCGGCATGCTGGGAGAAATATGCAAATGTTTTGTCCAATGTGGTCCAATGACATTGCTCTCTGTCAGAACTTGTTTGGATGTCCTGATGTTGGTCTTGTTAGTTATGTTGGAAAATGCCACCAGTCTGTGTGTCTGATTAGGGGCAGCTCATTAATTTATACTGTGAGCTGCTGTGCTTTTCTTGATGGCTATTGTTCTATCCTTATTGATATGTAAACTGCTACCTTGTGTTGATTTGTTAGTTGCTGACTAGCTATTTCAGATGCGCTCACACACATACAAAGTGAAATTTACTATGGCAATAAATACCACCGATTTACATGACTGTATTGCTAAAGTAGAGCCTCAGCACACACATACCAGACACAAGACACAATGTAGATGATGTGGACTAACATCATCACACATGAATACAATTGGGCTAATTGAATTCAGTCTCAGCTTTCCAGTCACACTCAATTTCTGCAATTCCAATATTGTTTAGGGGTCCTATATGCAGAAATATTCAGAATAGGCAAAAATAACACATTTATAATGCATGTATTTTTTTTGGAAGAATAACATGGATTAGCATAAAGTGGGCATGTCTGTAAAGGGAGACTGGGGTACCAATAGAACCCATTATTATTCAGATATCTTGAGGTGACAGGTCAAGGGACCCCTTTGAATATGGCCATGTCCGTTTTTCCCTTTCCAACATTTTGTCTAAGTTTGGATCGGTATTTATCCCCCTTGCTGACAAGGTAGCATGTCTAAGGCATCCCATCAATGGATGCCTTAGATCTTCTAGTTTCATATGATATCAGTAGCTTCGCTCTAGCTTTAAAAATGAGCCCGCTACAACCCGGGCAGGGAGGTGAGTGAGTGAGAAAAGGTGAATAATGACATCACAACAGTCCAATCTTAATGTTAATATTCCTCTAATCTGGCGATAAATTGGCCACTTTTTTTGCCGGCGCCCGGCAGCCGTCCCCCCCAATGTTGAATCGGTGGCTACGGCCTTGCTGTCCAGGCTCCTCGGTTATGGAATGACCTCCCAGAGGAGATCAGGGAAGCGAACACATTGTCTTCTTTTAAGTCACATCTAAAAACACATGATTTTATTTGATTTTTATTGATATTATTGTGATTTTATTGTTTTCTCCTTGTATTTTATTGTTATATCTCTACATGTATATTTTATGTCTACCTAGTGTCTTAATTGTATGTATTGTTTGCCTTATGTATACAGTATATATATATATAGGCACTATATAAATAAAGGTATTGTTATTATCATTTCTACGTTCTCGGCAGCCGCCATATTGAAAATTACCTCTTTCTGGAATTTAGATTTTCCTAGATTTTTAGTATGTTATCAATAGTACCAGAATCCATTGAAAAACCTTTTGTATCAATTTGTTCAGTGTTCAACCAGAGAATCACTTAATCAGCCTAATGGGTGTAGAGACACTTTTCTCATAATTTCTCACTGAAAACACATCGGAAAATAAGCTCCATAATTGATTTTTACTTGAGTCTATCTGACCCCTAAGTGAAACATTAATTAAAAATAATCATAATCATAATAATCTTTACACTAGTTTATTTGTCTAAAACTGCTAAAATCAGAGACACCTTGTGACTATGATACAGAAATGACTCAAAAACTATTATTATTTCAAATTATTGGTACCATTGATTCAAAACGACTTCAATTTCAATAATATGTAGTGTGTATGTGATATTTAGCATGTCAATGGATTTGTCTACCAATTGCAGTAAGGCATGCTAAATATGGGAAATCAAACATTTGATGTTGTCATGTGTAGCCACATCTTGCCAGTCTCCATCTCTAACAGAAAGATGTATGTGGGGCTTTTCATGAACATAGTGAATATAGTGGTTAGTCATGTGACCCGCGGCGTCTCTTGATAGGTGGATGTGATCGGTAAGCCGCTGGGCCACCTGGGCAGACTGGAGGTGGA
>NC_139644.1:3387443-3424943 GCF_964638095.1 Poromitra crassiceps
CTGCGTCGAGCACCTCGCTCTAGCCTGGAGGACCCCAGGCCGCGCCGATCTTGCGCAGATTTTCAGAAGGCTAATCCGTAGCGTTTGTGGATTTCTCCCTCACGAGAGAGCCAAGATGGGGTGCTAATCCCATCCCGTACCGGGTTGCCGTCTCTCCGGCCGTCAACTGTCTCTCCAGCTCGTCACCAAACTATACTTGGTTGTCACCTAGTCTTTCCTAAGTGTCACTGGCCAGAGGCAAGCCAGGATTCTACATTCTCAAATACACTGCTACCGCATGCGCTAGGACGTGTCATCAGTGATGTTATCTGGGGTCGTAAGGTGTTTCGGGTCTGTCAACATCATACACCCTCGCCCAGTAGACCCAGCCGAGGCCAATTAAGACCCCGACTCACGTCCCAGAAGCCGCTACGGATCAGCCTTACTACTCTATCTGCAACGTTGCCCGCGGGAGGGGTAAAAGAGAACCCAATCCGCTGCAATAGAGCTAGTGCTACGCCGCAGTATTGGCCCTTCGGTGCATGGAGGATCTAGGCTCTGTGGGTTTCTCCCGGCCGTGCTCCTCCTTCGTCTCACCAGACCCCCCTCATGACAAAGGCAATCCAGAGGCTGAAGGGATGCCTCAAGGACGCCTCAAGAGGGCCTGTGCGCTGCACGTCATTTACCTGCGTCGAGCACCTCGCTCTAGCCTGGAGGACCCCAGGCCGCGCCGATCTTGCGCAGATTTTCAGAAGGCTAATCCGTAGCGTTTGTGGATTTCTCCCTCACGAGAGAGCCAAGATGGGGTGCTAATCCCATCCCGTACCGGGTTGCCGTCTCTCCGGCCGTCAACTGTCTCTCCAGCTCGTCACCAAACTATACTTGGTTGTCACCTAGTCTTTCCTAAGTGTCACTGGCCAGAGGCAAGCCAGGATTCTACATTCTCAAATACACTGCTACCGCATGCGCTAGGACGTGTCATCAGTGATGTTATCTGGGGTCGTAAGGTGTTTCGGGTCTGTCAACATCATACACCCTCGCCCAGTAGACCCAGCCGAGGCCAATTAAGACCCCGACTCACGTCCCAGAAGCCGCTACGGATCAGCCTTACTACTCTATCTGCAACGTTGCCCGCGGGAGGGGTAAAAGAGAACCCAATCCGCTGCAATAGAGCTAGTGCTACGCCGCAGTATTGGCCCTTCGGTGCATGGAGGATCTAGGCTCTGTGGGTTTCTCCCGGCCGTGCTCCTCCTTCGTCTCACCAGACCCCCCTCATGACAAAGGCAATCCAGAGGCTGAAGGGATGCCTCAAGGACGCCTCAAGAGGGCCTGTGCGCTGCACGTCATTTACCTGCGTCGAGCACCTCGCTCTAGCCTGGAGGACCCCAGGCCGCGCCGATCTTGCGCAGATTTTCAGAAGGCTAATC
Organism: Poromitra crassiceps; assembly: GCF_964638095.1. Taxonomy (NCBI): domain Eukaryota; kingdom Metazoa; phylum Chordata; class Actinopteri; order Beryciformes; family Melamphaidae; genus Poromitra; species Poromitra crassiceps. Next base: position 3,388,850 of record NC_139644.1, read on the forward strand.
CGTAGCGTTTGTGGATTTCTCCCTCACGAGAGAGCCAAGATGGGGTGCTAATCCCATCCCGTACCGGGTTGCCGTCTCTCCGGCCGTCAACTGTCTCTCCAGCTCGTCACCAAACTATACTTGGTTGTCACCTAGTCTTTCCTAAGTGTCACTGGCCAGAGGCAAGCCAGGATTCTACATTCTCAAATACACTGCTACCGCATGCGCTAGGACGTGTCATCAGTGATGTTATCTGGGGTCGTAAGGTGTTTCGGGTCTGTCAACATCATACACCCTCGCCCAGTAGACCCAGCCGAGGCCAATTAAGACCCCGACTCACGTCCCAGAAGCCGCTACGGATCAGCCTTACTACTCTATCTGCAACGTTGCCCGCGGGAGGGGTAAAAGAGAACCCAATCCGCTGCAATAGAGCTAGTGCTACGCCGCAGTATTGGCCCTTCGGTGCATGGAGGATCTAGGCTCTGTGGGTTTCTCCCGGCCGTGCTCCTCCTTCGTCTCACCAGACCCCCCTCATGACAAAGGCAATCCAGAGGCTGAAGGGATGCCTCAAGGACGCCTCAAGAGGGCCTGTGCGCTGCACGTCATTTACCTGCGTCGAGCACCTCGCTCTAGCCTGGAGGACCCCAGGCCGCGCCGATCTTGCGCAGATTTTCAGAAGGCTAATCCGTAGCGTTTGTGGATTTCTCCCTCACGAGAGAGCCAAGATGGGGTGCTAATCCCATCCCGTACCGGGTTGCCGTCTCTCCGGCCGTCAACTGTCTCTCCAGCTCGTCACCAAACTATACTTGGTTGTCACCTAGTCTTTCCTAAGTGTCACTGGCCAGAGGCAAGCCAGGATTCTACATTCTCAAATACACTGCTACCGCATGCGCTAGGACGTGTCATCAGTGATGTTATCTGGGGTCGTAAGGTGTTTCGGGTCTGTCAACATCATACACCCTCGCCCAGTAGACCCAGCCGAGGCCAATTAAGACCCCGACTCACGTCCCAGAAGCCGCTACGGATCAGCCTTACTACTCTATCTGCAACGTTGCCCGCGGGAGGGGTAAAAGAGAACCCAATCCGCTGCAATAGAGCTAGTGCTACGCCGCAGTATTGGCCCTTCGGTGCATGGAGGATCTAGGCTCTGTGGGTTTCTCCCGGCCGTGCTCCTCCTTCGTCTCACCAGACCCCCCTCATGACAAAGGCAATCCAGAGGCTGAAGGGATGCCTCAAGGACGCCTCAAGAGGGCCTGTGCGCTGCACGTCATTTACCTGCGTCGAGCACCTCGCTCTAGCCTGGAGGACCCCAGGCCGCGCCGATCTTGCGCAGATTTTCAGAAGGCTAATCCGTAGCGTTTGTGGATTTCTCCCTCACGAGAGAGCCAAGATGGGGTGCTAATCCCATCCCGTACCGGGTTGCCGTCTCTCCGGCCGTCAACTGTCTCTCCAGCTCGTCACCAAACTATACTTGGTTGTCACCTAGTCTTTCCTAAGTGTCACTGGCCAGAGGCAAGCCAGGATTCTACATTCTCAAATACACTGCTACCGCATGCGCTAGGACGTGTCATCAGTGATGTTATCTGGGGTCGTAAGGTGTTTCGGGTCTGTCAACATCATACACCCTCGCCCAGTAGACCCAGCCGAGGCCAATTAAGACCCCGACTCACGTCCCAGAAGCCGCTACGGATCAGCCTTACTACTCTATCTGCAACTACCTACCTACGTTATGGCTGCGCTGTTATTACATTTGCAAAACCAACAAAATGTCAACAGGCGCAATGTATTTGCCGAAAGGCTCATGCGGGACCCGAAAGACGTTTTGCGTTTTGATGACAGAGCGCTCGTTAATCGATACAGACTGCCCCGGGACATGATACTGCAGCTAGCCGAGGAGCTGAGACCTGTGTTGGAGAGACCGACTAGGCGACACGGGGCTCTGCCGGTTGTAGTACAACTTACAAATGCACTTTGGTTTTTTGCGAAGGGAGATTTTCAAACTGAAGTGGCCGACATATCCAAAATATCTCAGCCTGCTATGTCACGTAATTTAACTGAGGTAGCAACAGCCATCAGCAATTTATTTGGCTCCTCGGTACACATAGTTTCCAAGGGGGGAGGAACGGCAGAGACGGTTTCCGCTATTTTAGCCCATTCCCTCTCTTTCACCTCCCGCGTGAGGGTGGCTGAAAACTTTCCAGCCAGCAGGCTACTAGCGCTCCTACTTCCCCCCGCAAGTTGAGAAAGGAGGAGGTGTCTGTTGCTAGTGGTTGCTAGGGTAACAGACAGAAAAGTTGATAACCGATGCTGGATGAGTATTTAGGATTTCCTAACAAGACATAAGATAGGATTTAGCAAGATAAGATAGGATTCCTAAAGTTAGTTAGGATTTGCTTCTGTAATACCAAATCAAAAAAAATCCTATCTTAAACTAGTCCTATCCTAACTTAAGACATAAGATAGGGAGTTTCTGTAATGTGGCCCCTGCTTCCCAAATTGACAGGCAAAATAAACACTCCAAAGTCACCAAAGTATAGATTCAGATAGTAAAGGTTGTGCCGAGTTCATGGGTCCCTGGCACCTTCCTAGCCCAAAATATGAACTTAGAGTCGTCGCGAAGAACAGAATCCATGTGAAGTTCGTAAGGTGAAGGTCAAGGTTACTTTATTTGGTTGCAGAGAGGGTCACATCATTTTAAAAAGACACAGACAAATAGGCAAAAGTCTGATATAAAAACATAAACATAACATAGAAGTGAGAGGGCCATAGTCCAAACAGCACATCACACTTCAAAGATACAAGTGGGTAAACAAGAGCATATTGGGGCCCTAAAGGTGCTACCTAGCTCCTGAATGGAAGCAGCTGTGGTCTTACAATTTTGTGTGTGGTGTTGGAGACCAGTCTGACTCATTCTGCCCAGTCTGACTCATTCTGCATGGGGTCTGACACCAAATTCAGCTATAAGGTGGTCACCACCATAAATCAGATATTAGAGGTCACCACGAGGACAGAGGTACCGGCCCCTCCGGCCTACTTCTATTCAGATTTGAGACAATAAAGTTGGTTTGCAGCTCCTTCCTTTCACAAGTTACTGTATGAATTTCACATGCATTCTTGTCCCCATTGTAAGTTAATATCTTGGGCTAGGAAGGTACCAGGGACCCATGCACTCAGCACGACCTTTACTACCTGAACCTATATTTTGGTGACTGGAATGTTTAATTGGGCTGTCAATTTGGGAAGCCCCAGGTCCTCATAGAAGGGCAACCCAGATTTCCACAAATTCAAATCAAGTTGTTAGGGAAAATGGAATTCCCCTAGGGCAGTGATTCCCAAACGGTGGGCCGCGGCCCACCCACTAGTGGGCCATGGAGGTACTGCAGGGAGGCCGCGAGTGGTCTGCCAACACTCCCGATTTCCACGGGTAATCAAATGGCTGTAGCAGGGTCACCTTTAAAGCTACAGTGGAGATCCTGTTATCAGAAGAAACTAGAAGATCTAAGACATCCATTGATGTGACACTGAAGCATAATATGCTAGCTTGTTGGCAAGGGGGCTAAATAATGCTCCAAATGTAGGTAAGATTTTGGTGAGGGAAAACTATTTCAAAGGGGTCCCTTGACCTCTCAGCTCAATTTATCTGAATGAAAATTGATCCAATGCGTACCACAAGTCTCCCCTTTACAGATGAGGTAGCATTTTTCACAGCCTAAATAGCATAAATAGCTTGTGGATTGATTTCTTCTGTTGTTGATTTTGTCTCAATAAATGGGTTATGCATGCAAATACTTCTGATGAGTAAGGGGGGATGCAATGGCAATGTGCTTTTGGGTATTTTGCTGAAATGTTTTTGTATGTGGATGGATTATTAATTTCCCTTATGCCCAAGTTCACATGCTCTGTTAATGAAATAAAAAATATATAATATAAAAAACATATAGGGAAATACATCATCTTAGTCTGGTGTGTTGATCAGAGTTGTGATTAAAGATTTTTGCTACTACAGTAGCAAGTGGAAATTTGCGACTTCCAAGTTGTGAACGAATACAGCATCAGTTTGTGGTGGTTTGTGATGATGTCATCCTTGTTCGTGTCTGTCAGTTTGTGATGATGTCATCCTGGTGTCAGTTCTGCTTCTTCTGTGGTGTTAATGCAGTTGCCATCCTTTATGTTGCATTACTGCCTCATTCTGGATTTATCTATTCACTTTTTCTTTACATACCTTTCTCTGTGTTCCTGGTGTCAGTTTGTGATGATGTCGTCCTGGTGTCAGTTTGTGTTCAAGGTTTGTGATGTCATCCTGGTGTCAGTTTGTAGTCGAGGATTCTGATGATGTCATCCTTGTGTCTGTCAGTTTGTGATGATTTCATCCTCGTGTCAGTTTGTGGTGGAGGTTTGTGATGATGTCATCCTGGTGTCAGTTTGTGGTGGAAGTTTGTGATGATGTCATCCTTGTGTCTGTCAGTTTGTGATGATGTCATCCTGGTGTCAGTTTGTGGTGGAAGTTTGTGATTATGTCATCCTGGTGTTTGTCGGTTTGTGATGATGTCATCCTGGTGTCAGTTTGTGGTGGAGGTTCGTCCGGAGCGTGGTGTGGAGACAGAGGCCGGCGCCCCCTTGTGGATCATCGTGGTGTCTGTCCTGGCCGGAGTGCTGCTGCTGGCTGCCATCTGCCTGCTGCTATGGAAGGTACCCCCCCCCCCCTTAGAGTCTGCCTGTGTGTGTGTGTGTGTGTGTGTGTGTGTGTAGTTACTCTGTGCCTGCTGTCTCGTCTGTGTCGTGTGGGTTCTTCAGGAGGGCTGAGAAGCTCCTCACTGCAGTGTGGAGAAGCTCAACGTGGGTGTAGTCCAACAACGTTGGTCTACTCCCACTTTTTCCAGAGGCCCGTCTCAATTTTACCTGGGGTGACGATCATGCCCATAAGCTGGTTGCTAAACACCATAAAAGAATCAGAAGAAGAAGACTTCAAATATCAAAGCAGCAGAGACAGACACAGCACCAGGGACACATGAAAAATATAAGCCATGGGAGTAAGTGAGACTGTCAGTCATAAATGCATAGAATGTACTTTGTAAGATTCATGATAGACCAGTGCAGTGGTAACTGTTGCAGTTTAATTTAGTTTGACTCCACGTTCACAGAGTCCTCATTGATGACCCAACTAAACACGGTGACGGAATCATCATAGATGGCCCAACTAACACTGACTCTACTTAAAGACCCTGGAAACCAAAATCCATAAAAACCTTCTACCTATGTCATTTAGGGTCTTATGTGACTAATTGTAAGCCTCAGAAAGTTTGAGACATTAGTTTCAACCCAAATCCTAAATGTCGCAATTTCCCTGTTGCCATAGTTTGCTGAGACAGGATTTGAATTGGGAGGTGTGGATTTGTTTACCATGTGAACCACGTTAGCTGGCGTTATGGGTCCAGGCCGCGCAGCAGCAGTGTTTGCACAATCCGTGTAAGCACTCACCGAACCGCTTATTGTTGTGACAAAGATGCATGCATCGAAAGCACTTCATACTCCCAGACCTGGTGTAGTCCATATAAAAACCTCTCATGCTTTACCCGAAATAAAACGTTCAGTCTACCCGCTAACGGCTAACATGGAGCTAACGTTCTGTTGAAGTGAATGGAGTGGGTAGCTAATTAGCTTTGGACCAAACATGGACTTGAGTTTAGCTTAGCTAGCTGCTGGACAGGGCCATGCTCTGTTTGGAGATCAATAATAAGAAAAACAAATCGCACATTTACATAAAAAACATCAGTCAACATCATAACATCCAACATAATGTCTTTTATTTAATCTGGTGGAAGCAGACAACCCATTTAGTTGCAAGTAACATGACAATAAGCAGGGATGCAAACTAGTCACCTTTAGGTAATAAATAGTCTGCCCTGGTATCTGTCACATTGTTCCTCTATCCATGACTTTTGGCATAAATGTGGCATGTCTGTACAGTACAGGGGAGGCTTGTGGGTACCTACTGTATATAACCCATTTCCATTCAGATATATTGAGGTCACAGTTCAAGGGACCATTTGGAAAATCAGTTTTTCCCTCGCCAAAACTTTGCCTAACTTTGAATCATTGGTTATTTAGCCCCCTTCCTGACATGCTAGCATGACAAGTTGGCCCCATTGGAAACCTTAGGCTGTCTAGTTTCAAATGATAACCCGACCTTTGACCTAGCTCAAAATCTGAGCGTCTCACCAGCGTTCCTGCCGGCAATCCCGTGCGTCTCATAGGGTAATAAAACATTGGAAAAAACACATTTTGGACAGATTGTTTCTTGGGATCACCAAAATCTTTATTTTTAGAAGTATGGATGCCAAAAATCCAGACAAAAAAAACAAGGGGGGTGCGCGTGGACCCCTCATTCGTGCTCTACTAATAAATATGTGATGTGATGATAATAAACCTGTGATGCCTGCACTGTTCTAGGTGTGATAATATGATCCTGTGATCCTCAGAGGTCCATCTTTTTACAGTCTTGACCACAGGTTTGGCAGATTTTAGTTTTTGCACATGAAACTGACTTTTGAACGCCTTTTAATATACAGTACATCCCTCAGCCCCATCTCCGAATAATTCAGCCCCAGCACCAGCAAGAAGGTGATTCACTGAAGAACAGAGTACTTACCGTAAATAACAAGGTGATTCACTGAAGAACAGAGTACTTATCGTAAATAACAAGGTGATTCACTGAAGAACAGAGTACTTATCGTAAATAACAAGGTGATTCACTGAAGAACAGAGTACTTTTCGTAAATAACAAGGTGCGGGCTGGATGGACATTTACACTCTTCTCCCATTCTTACTTGTACTTAAAGAGTAAGTACAGAGTTAGTACTATGTATTTACACTGTAGTTGTAGTTTCCTTGTTCCTCATTGTATTTTCTTCTTCTTCTGCTGTACCTACATTTAAGTACCAGTAGCCTACTGGCAGTAGGAACTGGTAAGTATTTTGTATTGTATGCACTGATTCATACGAGGAAGTTAAACCGTAAGTTCCGGGAAATTACATGGTAATTGCGGGGAGTTACCTTTAATTTACTGTTAATACACTGTTAATTTACACTAACGCTTTTCAGCCAATAGCATCTCACAATCCTGTGTGTGTGTGTGTGTGTGTGTGTCCTCTCAGTGTGGGTTCTTCGTGCGGCAGGGGACGTGGCCTCATGGCGCGGCACTCCACCAGGGAAGGATTGTGGGTAAAGATGACATCACTACCAACGCTGATGGCTTCATCATCCAAGATGACATTAATACCTCCAGAAACAGGAAGAAGAAACAAAAACACTGGGTCACCATCTGGACCGAGACAGACGCCTAGTGACAGACACCTAACCCTAACCCTAACCCTAGTGACAGGAACCTAACCCTAACCCTAACCCTAGTGACAGACAGACAGACCTTATCCATGGAGATGCCTCCTGAACCCTAGTGACAGACAGGCAGACCTTATCCATGGAGATGCCTCCTGAACCCTAGTGACAGACAGACAGACCTTATCCATGGAGATGCCTCCTGAACCCTAGTGACAGACAGACCTTATCCATGGAGATGCCTCCTGAACCCTAGTGACAGACAGACAGACCTTATCCATGGAGATGCCTCCTGAACCCTAGTGACAGGCAGACCTTATCCATGGAGATGCCTCCTGAACCCTAGTGACAGACAGACCTTATCCATGGAGATGCCTCCTGAACCCTAGTGACAGACAGACAGACCTTATCCATGGAGATGCCTCCTGAACCCTAGTGACAGACAGACCTTATCCATGGAGATGCCTCCTGAACCCTAGTGACAGACAGACAGACCTTATCCATGGAGATGCCTCCTGAACCCTAGTGACAGACAGACAGACCTTATCCATGGAGATGCCTCCTGAACCCTAGTGACAGACAGGCAGACCTTATCCATGGAGATGCCTCCTGAACCCTAGTGACAGGCAGACCTTATCCATGGAGATGCCTCCTGAACCCTAGTGACAGACAGACAGACCTTATCCATGGAGATGCCTCCTGAACCCTAGTGACAGGCAGACAGACCTTATCCATGGAGATGCCTCCTGAACCCTAGTGACAGACAGACAGACCTTATCCATGGAGATGCCTCCTGAACCCTAGTGACAGACAGACAGACCTTATCCATGGAGATGCCTCCTGAACCCTAGTGACAGACAGACCTTATCCATGGAGATGCCTCCTGAACCCTAGTGACAGACAGACCTTATCCATGGAGATGCCTCCTGAACCCTAGTGACAGACAGACAGACCTTATCCATGGAGATGCCTCCTGAACCCTAGTGACAGACAGACAGACCTTATCCATGGAGATGCCTCCTGAACCCTAGTGACAGACAGACCTTATCCATGGAGATGCCTCCTGAACCCTAGTGACAGGCAGACAGACCTTATCCATGGAGATGCCTCCTGAACCCTAGTGACAGACAGACAGACCTTATCCATGGAGATGCCTCCTGAACCCTAGTGACAGACAGACAGACCTTATCCATGGAGATGCCTCCTGAACCCTAGTGACAGACAGACAGACCTTATCCATGGAGATGCCTCCTGAACTGGACCAAACCAAACCAACACTGCCATTCAATAAAGTACCGCAGGGATGACGTATTTTTGTAGTCGGAACGCGGAAGTCCCGGACTTCCGGGTTCTTCACTGTTTCTGCCTATGGGATTTTTGAATAGGTTTTGGGTGCAATGCTTCAAATAAGGTCTGTGGGCAATGCAAGCTTAATCAAACGCGAACCAGTGTTCAGCGGGATAATCTTACACATGAGGACCACTTTCATGAGTTTTGAAGCGTAAATGCGAGCCCTAGAAGTAAAAAGCTCATGCTAAGCTATTCCAGAACTACACACAGTGTCACATAGGCTTCCACGTCACGTCACCACAGCCAAATCCAACCTGTTAAGAGTGTTGTTACTGTGAGCTGACAGAGAGCAGTGTGTGGGACCATTGCCAGATCACTTTATAGTTGGTAGCACACTGTCAAACACTCTCAAACGTGTGACAATCTAACTTGCTAGTATTGCTTGTCTTTAACTGCTTCTGATTGGTCAGTCTAGACTAGAGGTACTTCACGTTTCTCTAAAATGCTATTGGCTAATGGGGCGGCTGGGCAGGACTGAGTGTTGGGGTCTCCTGAGTGAGAGCCTGGTGACGCGAGGTTAGGTGACAGGAGTTTGTGATAATCGTGTGTCAGTGTGCGCGCTGCTGTGCACTGATATAGCGTGTGTGTTTTACTAATACATCTAGTTTGAAAGAGTGAGTGGGCAATAGCTGTGTGACTGAACCGACTGAACCCGGGCTGAACCAGGTGAGGGAAAGATAATTTCCATGTTCGTCTTTTGGCGTGATGATGCTATTGACGTAGAATAACCCCGTCGACTCAACAGTGTAGTCTCATTTAGCCGTTTACTAGCTAGCCGCCCTTTTAACGGCACGTAAAAGCTTCAAAACTCATAAAAGTGGTCCTCATGTGTGAAGATTATCCCCCTGAACACTGGTTTGCGTTTGAATAAGCTTGCGTTGCCCACAGACCTCATTTGAAGCATCGCACCAAAAACCCATTCAAAACTCCCATAGTTTAGAACCCGGAAGTGTTAGCATCCATGTTTTCCAGACTCATTCCTGCGGCTCTCTATATCTGCTTTTTGTGTGTGTGTGTGTGTGTGTGTGTGTGTGTGTGTGTGTGTGTGTGTGTGTGTGTGTGTGTGTGTGTGTGTGTGTAATAGAGGGAGAGAGAGAGAGACTAGCAGACTAATCTCTGGAAGCCCATTTTTCCCCCTGTTAAAAAAATTTAACTACTTTTTTTCCACCCTGCAGTGAGATCTTCTGGATCTTAGGTTAGAGCTCCACTGCCACTGTTTCTTTGTGTTGCCGTCAGAGTTGCTCCAGCACAGGGCTCGACAGTGTGTTCACTCACATTTGCAACTAAAAATATATCTGAGCAAACTGTAAAATATAATTAGGGGCACGTGTGTAAACTCCCAAAGGAACGTGTGTCTGTCTTTTTTTCTTCACAGCGCGCCGTATGTCTCTATCTTTGTGTATGATGAAGGGTGGGGGGTGGTGACTGAGTGAGAAATATAGCCTAACAAAATAAACCTTTTTCAATGGCTTCTGTGTGCTTGACTTGTGTAGAATCATTTTATTTTGAAAAAGTCCCAGTGGAAGGAAGTCTTATTGTTGTACTTGCTAACGGCACATAGGTGACAGAGTAACATTAACTGGTTAGCTGGCATGACAAGAGTCCCATGAACAGATATGCGGGAGACAAAGCTGGAGCAGACATGCATGACATTGCTAGTTAGCATCTTTTGTTGGTGTTAGTACGTTAGAACTTTAGGTAAATTGGATTGGTCAAATCAGAATCAATCACTTTTATTGCCACAGTATGCAAGTTACCTTATGAGGAATTTGTCTTAGTGTCTGTATGCAGCGTAGCGGTCAGATCAATATACAGAGATAAGAAGTAGGAAAGATAGATAAAAGACAATCACAACATTGCAAGTGCAATCAAATCAATACAATATACATGAGTGGATGAGTGTTTGATTTGATTTGATTTTGCAGATTTTTATTTTTGGTCATCCAAACACTATGTACAATCCCTCTATGTTCATATAATCAAAACAATAGACATAACACATTTTACATAGATCTTGACCAAAAAAAGGTATGGGCTGAAGCTAAAAGCTTATTTTGCCCCCTATTCACATACAGCACATGACAAAGAAAGAAAAACAAGTGTGAATCTTTATAAGAAAAGAAAACAAAAAAGGAGAAAAACAAAAAAAGAACATGCTTCCTGCTCATACTTTCTAATGCATATTTAATAGTTGTACATGATTTATTTTATTTTTATTTTTATTTTTGTTTATTTTTTTTAATTGTCTGTTGTTTGTTTATTTTTTTATTTTATTTTATTTTTTTATTTTTTACCTTCTATCTATTTTTTTTCTTTCTTTTTTTTTTTCTTTTTTCTTCTTTCTTTCCTTCCTGCTTCATGATCCATAAATAATGACAATACATGATTAGTCTGCGTCATGATCCATCAATAATGACAATAATACATGATTAGTCTGCTTCATGAACCATAAATAATAACAATAATACATGATTAATCTGCTTCATGATCCATAATAATGACAATAATACATTATTAGTCTGCTTCATGATCCATAAAAAATGACAATAATACATGATTAGTCTACCTCTTTATACCTACTTATCATCTTGTTTTTAAACAATCTTTTGAATGCACTAATCGAACCACACATCGTCAAGTCCCCCTCACAGGAATTCCACAAGCCTACCCCTTTCACAGACACACAATGTTGTTTAGTGTTTAATCTTGCCCATGTTGTTTCAAAATTGCCTGTGCTTCTAAGATCATACTGGGTATTTTTAATCTCAAACAGCGTCTGAAGACATTCTGGAAGTAGATTGTTTCGTGGATAGTGGGTTTGTGGGAGGTGTTGGTGAGGTCCTTGGTGGAAGGGGTTTCGCCACCGAGTCAAATAATGCCAGACTGTGAACAAGACACACAGTCTGTCATAAGTGCAATATTTAGGATATAGCAAGTTACTACTAGCTGTGCAGTTTGTGAATGCATTAGCTTCACACGTGGGATGATGAAATCACTCACTGATGACATCACTCACTGTTGACATCACAATTGGTTCAGTGACATCACTGGTGACATCACCGATGACATCACAACTGTTTGAGTGACATCACCACTGCCCTCACTACTGTCATCACTACAACCTAAAAGCCAACCTCCATGGATTCATGACTACACCCTCAAACCAGTACTACGGGCCTGTGAGCAGTCAACTGCACTGCACCCTCAGCTCGACATTCAAATTTGTTCCTGCCCCGATGCCCTGAGGTGATTGTCTCAAACACATTGTCTCAAACAATGCCATTTCACAGTGGAGTATACTACCCCTATACCAATGAGAGCCAGCGGACCCCCAATCCCCCTCTCACCCCTCCCTCCTCCAACACCATGACTCCCCCCAGCATCTCCTCCGCCAGGCCGCCCTTCAAGTTTCGCCCACGGAAGGAGATCGTGGACTGGCGGCGCATCAGTGCGGTGGATGTGGACCTGCTGGTCAACCAGCTGGATGTGGACGCCCTCCAGGAGAACATCAACACAGTGACTTTCTGCAGCTTGGAGGGTGAGTGCTGCCAGCGCTGCCAGAGCCCCATGGAGCCCGTTGTGGTCAAACTCTTCCGGCTGGCCCAGCTCACGGTGGAGTGGCTCATCTACTGCCAGGAATTTCTCTCCCTTAACCTGCACGTGTATGAGGAGGGCCTGGCGGCCGCTGGCAGGGAGCGCGACCAGCTCCTGGCACGGCAGAAGGACCATGAGGAGAAGGAGAAGGCCATGTTAGCAGAGCTTAAGCAGAGGAAGAAGTTCATTCGCACCCAGATCTTGAAAAGCCATAAGAAGTGTCCACATTGTGACAAAATCTTGCTCAACTCCACCTTTGTCCAGAGTCACATGCAACACAAACACCCTGATGAATATGCATTACAGATCGAGAGCCTCGAGGTGGAGAACGATAGTCTGAAGGAGCAGCTTGTTCAGCAGCGACTGGCCCTGCAAGCCAAAGCAGTTAAGGAAGGAAAGCAGCAGTCTATGTACAAGGACCTTCAGAGAGAACTGGAACATTCTAAGGCAGAGGAGTTGGCACGCATGGAAAGAAAGATAGAGAAATCTCAGGTTGAGAGCCTTGATGCAGAGATCCATAGTTTGAAGGAGCAGCTTGTTCAGCAGCAACAGGCCCTGCAAGCCAAAACAGCTCATGAAAGAGAGCAGCAGTCTATGTACAGGGACCTTCAGAGAGAACTGGAGCATTTTAAGGCAGCAGAGTTGGCACGCACGGACAGAAATATAGAGAAGAAATCTCAGATCGAGAGCCTCAAGGCTGAGATCCATAGTCTGAAGGAGCAGCTGCAAAAATGTATTTCCAATCAAAATCTTCAAACCCATAATGAAGCAAATCAGATCAAACCAGAAATGCAAAAAATCATGGATCAGCACGACTGTGAAAAGGCTCAACACAACTGTGAAAAGAATCAGTTGTCGAATGAGATGTCTGAGGTGAGGGTGGAGATGAGAAGGAGGCTGCAGGAGAGTGAAGACACCATCCTGACTCTGAAGAAGCAGATACAAAATATCTCATCAAATCCACCCACTAAAATAGTTGAGGTACCAGTACTTCACTCAAGCACAATCTCTGAGAGGCGGCCAGTGGATAAGAAGCCAGAGCCCACACCGGAGAGGAAACAGAAGGTGGCCACCAATGCTCTGAGGAGTAATGCCGACATAAAGAAAGAGCTGCACCAAGCACTGAGGCAGGCACTTACTAAGAATCTGAAGGCCCTGGGAGTCAAGGCTGATCAGCGTGGTCAGAAGAACACGGACTTCAGTTCCATCATGGCCAAGGTGTCTTCAAGGCGTGAGAGAATTCGTGGGCACTCACCTACCACCCTGATCAGGTTGAGGTCTATGATGGAGGCCAAAGCCAACCACTTATTTCAAGTGACTCAGAAAAGACCTTGGTCCAGCACCCTGCCTTCTAGAGTGACCCAGGTGATGTCTGGAGCTCCATGCAAACAGCCCAAGACCCCCTACCCAGCACCAAGGACCAAGCCCATGTTGACCTCCACACACAAGACACCTTTCAGTTCAGAGGAAGAGTCTGAAGAAGACACAGACATGGAGAAGGACCAACATCAAAGACCTTGCCAGGAGCAGTGGGGCAAATTTTCCCAGCCCAAAACACAACGGTCCAGGCAAGGCAGACTGCAGCCAAGCACTCATTTTCCTCCAACTTCCAGCTGTCCAGGGGACCAGTGAGTGTTGTGGACAAGACAGCAGTCACTACAATGGGGAGCAATGAGCATTTTTCAGACGTCAGGCCAACACACAAGTTCATTTTCTCTAACCTAGTTTCGGTGAAGCTAAAATATCAAAAATGTCACCAGAAGGATGAATCGGTAAAAGCACACTCAGAATTCACTAACAATAATGCATAATCGAAGATATATTTATGCTGCACATGACATCACTCAACAAAGTAAAAAATATGTTACCAATTTTGCACTGTGACATTACCTTGTAACACTGCTCTTTTCTTTATCAATTTTATGTAAAGCACTTTTGATTGCCTCAGTATATGAAATGTGCTCTACAAATAAACGTGCCTTGTCAGTTTGATGGAGGAGATTGACCGATCGACCCCAGCAGCTCCTGAGAAACCAGAAGAGCAACGTGGACAAGAGAATCTAACCTTGTGATGCAGCTGGAGTCGCACAAGATCATGAGATGACGATCACACGGCAAATCCATCTTGCCAAACTCCAATCTATTGGTTTGAATGTGAACCAACAGTGGTTTGCACCAATCAGTTTTCTAAGATGAGAGCATGACAATTAAGGCAGAGGTAAAGAAGCTATCACTCTTTCAGTGGTGTTTATAATGAGTGCATTAGTTCTGTGATTGTGGTTGTGTATTTTTATTGTGGTTGTAAATGTTTTCCAGGTGACTGAAAACGCCTTCATCTCCAAGTGAAGTGAAGAGTGAGAAGCACAAATTCAGGTATTGTTGATACTAGCTTGATTGATTGTTTAAATTGTAATTAATCTGTTAATTTGTCATTCATTCAGGAAATTAAAACTGATTAATTGCATCACAGTTTACAGAATAAATATTGTATTTTAAATTATGTTTTGTTTGCTCTCTCTTTCATTATTTGAACATCTCTCTCCCTTTCACACTCTCTCTTCCTCCCTCCCTCAGCCCTACATGTATGGTAACAGACTATGGAGGAGATGAGGGGCCAAGCCTCAGGCCGCTTCAGCACGTGTCATAAGATGTCAGTTAAAACTACATACATTTTTTTTTTTTAATGAAATCTGTTTTGTGATTCGCTACAGGAGTCAGCATCAGAGATAAACGGCACATGCATTGAAGGGTCCACCAGTGGTCTCCCGCTCAGCAAGACCGCACTGTCTGACCATGGTATTCCTGCTCTGGATGACGTCTCTTGCGACACTTGGTGCCCTACGCTAAGCACGTGTACGTAGCGGCGGCCCTGCAGTGAGTGGTACAGCTCTGTAGCATTTTTCTCAATATAATGAGTCCTCAATATCTGTCTCAAAGCTGATCATTTGAGATCAATTCTGCTTTACGGGCGATGGCTTGAATAACAGCTTCCACCACTTCACTTTCATCATATCCCCTTTTTAGAGCCTTTTGGATTTGTCTCTCTAGGCTGGCGTAGTTTAGTTTATCTTTCTTATTAGTTTATCCTATTCGTCCTATAATTCTTTGTACAGTGGGTGAACAACTGTCTGACCTTGTATTGGGACACTCACTGGCTTTGGAGCATTCTGAGCAATACAGGAAGCTGTCTCTTCATTCAGGTTGTCGGGTGTAGTACCATCTTCGTCCACCTGATTGTGACTTGACACTACTCCATTTAACTGATGTTCGTCTTCCTCATCCTTTGCTGTCATTGACTCGGGAGCGTACCTATGTTCCCGGGGTCCTATATTTCCCGGGTCCTATGTTCCCCGTTTTTGTGGGACCGGGGAACATAGAACCCTTTCTATGAAAAAGGGTCCTATGTTCCCCGCTTTTCCCAAATAGGGTCCTATGTTCCCCGCTATGTTCCCTGGTCCGATGTTTCTCCCGAAATGCCAAAAACAGCCTACCTCATATGATCGCGTGATTCAATCAATGCATATGGGCGCAGACAACACTCTCCGTAACATTTGGAAAGGGCCTTCTTTGGTTACTTTTCTTTAAAAAAAAATTTAAGTTATAATTTACTGCGGTCAAAAAAACGTTTTCTCCTGCAGCGCAGGGAGACACAAAAGATCCAGACACCTGAGTCGGGGCGGACATTAAATCATATGTTACCCTGTTGCAAGTAAACATTATTATTCTAAGAAATAGTATTTTTCTCCTTTTAGCCTACATGTGTTAATGCTTGTAAGCCCCGCTGTTGCGGGCATGTAGGCTATGTTAAAGCATACAATGTCAAGCTTTATTGGGTTTAAAGGCCCGCTCATGTGCTCCGCCCCATAGAGGCATGTCGTAATAGGGATGAAGGCCAGACAACACTCACATAATATTTAAAAAAGGCCTGGTAATCCCCGAGACAGAACTCAGAAATGATGGTGGGAAAAAAAATGACCTAGTCGGCAGGCCCTTTCCAAATGTTACGGAGAGTGTTGTCTTTTGATTGAATCACGCGATCATATGAGGTAGGCTGTTTTTGGCATTTCGGGAGAAACATCGGACCAGGGAACATAGCGGGGAACATAGGACCCTATTTGGGAAAAGCGGGGAACATAGGACCCTTTTTCATAGAAATAGTTCTATGTTCCCCGGTCCCACAAAAACGGGGAACATAGGACCCGGGGAACATAGGGATGACCCACATTGACTCAATGCTGTCATTTGCACTAAGTAATATTGACAGTCCTTCATCTTCCATTGAGGTAACATCTTCTGCTTCCAAGTACTGCAAAATACAACTTCTCAGTTTGCGAGCTGTGTTTTTATCACCGTCATCCACTTTTAATCCAAGTGCTGGGCACACCTTATTTAGATCCAACAACGAAAGCAACGGCAGTTTCTCCTCTATCTCCCCAAATGTCTTCTCCCACTCAGGCACATCTTCTCTGGGCCAGGCATAGCAGAATATTACTGTAGCTTCTTCTGTTTGAGTCATCTGAGTTAGCTTTAGCATGCTAACCTAGTAGCAGCAGCATCCATGCTACTCACAGACGCCATCTTGAGCTCGTTGTTCAGGCTTTTCTCCGATTCTCTACAAATCGGTAAGAGTTCACTAAAACTAAATAGTGCATTATAATGAAATAAAATATGAAATAACACAATTACTTTTACTCTTGTGTCTATTATTTCTTTCTTATTGGTATTCTACTATTCAATGTGCATATTAATTTCAGCCTGCAACAATTACAAAGATGTTTTGGTTTTATTTTTAGCTAAAAGTTAGTTTCTGAAGTTCTGCATTGCATTTTGGTTATGTAATACCACGGCTTAAATCCAACAAAAATATCAACGCCTAATTATGTTATAATTTGACGTTGTGTGGATGTAAACATTATGATGTTTGGAAGATATTGGATTTGGTTACTTTACAAGACAACTTAAAACCAACATAATATCAATGTCTAATGATGTTAGAATGTAACGTTGGCTGGACGTTATTATTGTGACGTTTAGAAGACATTGGATTCTGGTGAAATAACTTAAAACCAACAACATAACGTCTAATGATGTTAGGATTTAACGTTGGGTGGACGTTAATATTATGATGTTTAGGAGATGTTGAATTCTGGTTACTTAACACAACTTAAGTTAAAACCAACTAAATATCAATGTCTAATGATGTTAGATTGTGACATTATGTGGACGTTAATATTATGACTTTTACTAGATGGATTTTGGTTACGTAACAACACAACTTAAAACCTAAAAACATAATATCAACATCAGCTGTCGTCGGGAGTTAAGTTGACGTTGGCATTAGACGTTGGTCTGACATTGCATTTTGGTCACCCCACGTCACGACCTACATCCAACCAAATATCAATGTCTAATGACGTCGTGTTCCAGCTGGGTCAACTTGGAACACCTTTGTCTGTGTAGTAATTGGTGATGGCGTTTATATGCCTGTCAGTTCATGCAAGGTGTGTAAAGATGACAATATATCCAATAATAACAATTAAAGAAGAACAGGAGTATGTACCAGCAGAGTTTCTCGGTGGAAAAGACGTTTTTGCCATTCCTCCAAGTGGATTGACTGGGGGCAAACTGGAGGCCAGACAGAACCGCAGAACTAAACAGAATGTGGTTTACCAGGCTATGTCTGTTGCTCACTGTCTTTTGACCAGGTCTGAGTCTGTCGCTCGCTGTCTTTTGACCAGGTCTGAGTCTGCCCTCAGTCACAGCTAATTAACTCAACTAAACTAAATGTAATTCAACTAAGAGTGTGGTCAATCGTCTGTCCATCGGCGGGAGACAGCAGTCGCTGCTGCCTCACTATAACATTCTCTTTAGTGAGTGTGTGTGTGTGTGTGTGTGATGATCTTTGATATGAAGAACATATAGAGACAGCTGAATGCAACACAGGAGAACGTTTATTTAAGATGTTAAAAACACCAAGCAGACAGTAAGACTTTATATCACTTATAATAATGACATCATTTTATTGGAAGTTACCACCTATGATTAGGCTACTGTGGTTAATGAGATCTGCTCTACCTGCTACAGAAAAACAAACTACTAAATAGCTGCTACTGTTGGCTGACAGTCAAAGAAAATGGCTGCCCACATGGAGGCGGGGCTACAAAGCACATGCAAAGTCATGCAGAGGCGGGGCTACAGAGTGCAGGAGGCGGAGCTACAGAGTGCAGTTTGCTTCTGGAGAAAGTCGACACTTGGCTACAGTCAGGTAGGTTTCCACCTGTAAACAACAACAACAACACAGTCAGGTAGGTCTTCACCTGTAAACAACAACAACAACACTACTACATTCAGGTAGGTTTCCATCTGTAAACAACAACAACAGTACAGTCAGGTAGGTCTCCATCTGTAAACAACAACAACAGTACAGTCAGGTAGGTCTCCATCTGTAAACAACAACAACAGTCAGGTAGGTTTCCATCTGTAAACAACAACAGTACAGTCAGGTAGGTCTCCATCTGTAAACAACAACAACAGTCAGGTAGGTTTCCATCTGTAAACAACAACAACAGTACAGTCAGGTAGGTTTCCATCTGTAAACAACAACAACAGTACAGTCAGGTAGGTCTCCATCTGTAAACAACAACAACAGTACAGTCAGGTAGGTCTCCACCTGTAAACAACAACAACAGTACAGTCAGGTAGGTCTCCACCTGTAAACAACAACAACAACAACAGTACAGTCAGGTAGGTCTCCATCTGTAAACAACACTACAGTTAGGTAGGTCTCCATCTGTAAACAACAACAACAACAGTACAGTCAGGTAGGTCTCCATCTGTAAACAACACTACAGTTAGGTAGGTCTCCATCTGTAAACAACACTACAGTTAGGTAGGTCTCCATCTGTAAACAACAACAACAACAGTACAGTCAGGTAGGTCTCCATCTGTAAACAACAACAACAGTACAGTCAGGTAGGTCTCCATCTGTAAACAACAACAACAGTTAGGTAGGTCTCCATCTGTAAACAACACTACAGTTAGGTAGGTCTCCATCTGTAAACAACACTACAGTTAGGTAGGTCTCCATCTGTAAACAACAACAACAGTACAGTCAGGTAGGTCTTCACCTGTAAACAACACCAACACTAATTCTCCACATGTGAGTACAATAAAAATGATCACCATCTTCATTATCGTTATCACCACCAAATTCATCTCACAAGGTCTCTCCCTCCTTTTGGCTGTGTATATCTGTGCCTGCAGGGTCCATATGTCCCCAGGGTCCTATGTTCCTAGGGTCATATGTCCCTAGGGTCCCTTGTTCCTAGGGCCTATGTTCCCAGGGACCTATGTTCCCAGCATCCTATGTTCCCAGGGACCTATGTTCCGAGCATGATATGTTCCCAGGGGCCTATGTTCCCAGCATCCTATGTTCCCAGGGGCCTATGTTCCCAGCATCCTATGTTCCCAGGGGCCTATGTTCCCAGCATCCTATGTTCCCAGGGGCCTATGTTCCCAGCATCCTATGTTCCCAGGGGCCTATGTTCCCAGCATCCTATGTTCCCAGGGGCCTATATTCCCAGCATCCTATGTTCCCAGGGGCCTATGTTCCCAGCATCCTATGTTCCCAGGGTCCTATGTTCCTAGGGTCATATGTCCCTAGGGTCCCTTGTTCCTAGGGCCTATGTTCCCAGGGACCTATGTTCCCAGCATCCTATGTTCCCAGGGACCTATGTTCCCAGCATCCTATGTTCCCAGGGGCCTATGTTCCCAGCATCTTATGTTCCCAGGGGCCTATGTTCCCAGCATCCATCTTATGTTCCCAGGGGCCTATGTTCCCAGCATCCTATGTTCCCAGGGGCCTATGTTCCCAGCATCCTATGTTCCCAGGGTCCTATGTCCCTAGGGTCCCTTGTTCCTAGGGCCTATGTTCCCAGGGACCTATTCAATTCAATTCAATTTCAATTTATTTGTCCACAATGTGGAAATTTGTCTTCGGCTTTACAGGTTTTGCTTGTGTACAGAGAGGAATACATTACATTTCAACATGGGAGACAAATACATTACATTTCAACAAACTCCAGGGTACACAGTACAGAACACAGGGATTGACAGGATGGAAACATACAACATGGAACAGGGACACACATACAGGCAGTGATAACGGACATGGTTCTTATGTGGATGGGGTTTATTAATTTAGCAGGTTTATTGCATTTGGTATGAAGGATTTTTTGTAGATGTTTTTGGTTGCAGCGGGGACTCTGTAGCGTCTTCCTGAGGGCAGTTTTGTGAACTCTGAGAAGAGGGGATGTGCTGGGTCAGACACAATTTGTCTGGCTTTCCAATGTTGTTCCCAGCAATGTTCCCAGCATCCTATGTTCCCAGGGACCTACTGTATGTTCCCAGCATCCTATGTTCCCAGCATCCTATGTTCCCAGGGACCTATGTTCCCAGGGGCCTATGTTCCCAGGTTCCTATGTTCAGCAGATTCTGTTAACACAATACCCCCATGTTGTGCTTGGGTCAAATTTGACCTGTTTTTAAGGAAAAATATCATACATATGTGATTGAAACAAAACTTCAAAATAGCTAAACCCAAAAACCAATGGGTATCATTCTTCTTGAAGGTCTATTTTGAAGGTCTCTAACAATATGTGGTAATCTGGGTCCAATTTGACTTGGCAAAGAATATTAGAGACTCTGTGGTTCTGTGGGTAAATTTGTAATCAACCTTGACAACAACTTCACTTCCAAGTGAACTCTAGTACAGTTCGTTTGTGGTGTGAAAGTGATCAGAACTCGATCCGACCCAAAAGCCTCGCACATTTTTTAATTGAACGTGCGCATTGCCAGCTGCGATATGCCTAAATAGGCTGAGGACGAGCATTTTATGGTTAAAAACATCATCTTCAAAGCCCGAGGGGTTCCAGGTCAATCCTCTCCATCAAATCGAAGAGGGGCGCCCTGCTTACTGACCACAAGGAGATAAACAATCATTTTAGGGAGTTTTACAGTGAACTTTACTCATCTAAGTGCAATGCCACTCGATCTGATTTGAACGACTTTTTTGACCCTCTTGAAACACCCAAACTTTGTGACGCTGCCAACGAGGACTTAGACTCTGACTTCACATTGGAAGAAATAACTTCTGCCATTAAATCATTTCCATCAGGCAAAGCTGCCGGGCCGGATGGATTCAGTGCCGAATTTTACAAGAGATTCTGCGACATTCTTGCCCCACTCCTCAGAATGACATCTAGCTCTAAGAAGGGTGAAGTCCTGCCTAGAACATTGTATGAAGCTAACATCTCCCTCATTTTACAAAAGGGGAAGGAGGAAGTAGACCCGGCCAGCTACAGAACCATAGTGCTCCAGAATTTTGACAGAAAGGTAATCACTAAAACGCTGGCTACCCGGCTAAATAAACATTTGTCATCCATCATTCATCCTGACCAGACAGGGTTCATCCCGAATAGGTTTTCTTCCTCCAATGTCAGACGCCTCCTCAACACCATATACACAGATCATACTAAGGGTTAGATCACAGTGGTGCAGCGATTTTATCTCTTGACGCACAGAAGGTGTTCGATCAGGTTGAGTGGCCTTATATGTTTGAGTCACTGCACAGATTCGGGTTTGACGATTCATTCATATCCTGGGTAAAGCTCTAGTCCATCATGTTCAGTTATAACCAATGGTGATAGGTCAACCAGGTTTCCATCATGTTGCTCGGTCCTAACAGTACTACTAACAGTAGGCCTGAAGCGCTTTAGTGAAGGCTGTCTAGCATCGAAGGTAAACACCAGATACATTTATGACTGCTGTACAGACATCCAGACCAGTGTTCTGTGTGTGTGAGATTGATTGATTGATTGATTTTTGTTGTGATGGACAACATCTTGTAATGGCGTACCGCCACGAAAGGACGCAAGGTTACTCTGTGTCTGTTTGTGGATATATCTGCATAGTCATCCCTTACAACCTCCAGAGCTGTGGCTGAGGGAGCAGCGCTCGTGTTGTTGTTCACCTGGGTGGGGCAGAGTTTTATACAAATTTATTAATTTTGAAGGTGCTTCATGTCCAAATTGCACAAATGTGCATCAATTTTGCAATTTGCAAATTTTGCAGAGCTCTGCACTCAGTCCGCCCCCGCTAAGCTCCGCCCCCGCTAAGCGCACTCCCCGAGTTTCGAGTGGATCAGACTGTTCTCGAGATATGTGAAGGACAGACGGCCGGACTTAGAGAGAGAGAGAGAGAGAGAGAGAGAGAGAGAGGCAGACACTGCTGGCATTATAGTGTAGATGTTGTATATATTGAACCGCACTTGCAATGTTGTGATTTGTTTTAATGTACACAAGTATACAGGAAAGTGACAAACAAATAAAGTGAATCTTGATCTTTTAGACATTTTTCCTATTTTCCTTTTATCTCTGAATATAGATATGACCGCTACGCTGCATACTTACACTAAGACAAGTTGCTCCTATGTAATCTTGCATATTGTGGCAATGAAAGTGATTCTGATTCTTTCTTGAAGCAGGCCTACCTTATGCATGTCTTTCTTGAAGCAGGCCAGCAGCTCGTAGGTCCTGCGGAGCGACTTGTCGGCTCCCAGGCTGGCGTAGTAGTTCCCATAAGGAGCCAGATCCAGAGCAGAGTTTGCCGTGAAGATCTCAGCTCCGTCCTGGTTTGCCTGCACAACCAGCATGTACAACACTTTACTTAGTTTAGTTATATCACTTTAGTTCTCTTTCGTGGATTGATTACCTCTCATACACATTTCATTTGTAATGGTATACAGTAGCCTTGAGCAGCAGCAGCAGCTGATGTTGAATAGCTCTTTAAGACACTGAATCACCTCACCTGTGGGTGAGTGAATCACCTGTGGGTGATTGGGGGTGGAGTGCTGATTTGGCGCAGGCTATATAAGCCCAAATTCATGCGCCAGCCCCTTTGCTTTCTTGATTTTCATGGCAAGTTAGACGTGCGTGACATGAGTGTTAGTATTTGGTGCACTTAACTTATAAGTAGAGAGTTGGTCACGAGCGTGGTCCCTCTCCGGGCTGTAATGTCTTCCCTACACACAGGCTGTCTGGAGCATGGTAGGCTGTAATGTCTTCCCTACACACAGGCTGTCTGGAGCGTGGTAGGCTGTAATGTCTTCCCTACACACAGACTGTCTGGAGTGTGGTAGACTGTAATGTCTTCCCTACACACAGGCTGTCTGGAGCGTGGTAGACTGTAATGTCTTCCCTACACACAGGCTGTCTGGAGTGTGGTAGGCTGTAATGTATTCCCTACACACAGGCTGTCTGGAGCGTGGTAGACTGTAATGTCTTCCCTACACACAGGCTGTCTGGAGCGTGGTAGACTGTAATGTCTTCCCTACACACAGGCTGTCTGGAGTGTGGTAGACTGTAATGTATTCCCTACACACAGGCTGTCTGGAGCATGGTAGGCTGTAATGTCTTCCCTACACACAGGCTGTCTGGAGCGTTGTAGACTGTAATGTATTCCCTACACACAGGCTGTCTGGAGCATGGTAGGCTGTAATGTCTTCCCTACACACAGGCTGTCTGGAGCGTTGTAGACTGTAATGTATTCCCTACACACAGGCTGTCTGGAGCGTTGTAGACTGTAATGTATTCCCTACACACAGGCTGTCTGGAGCGTTGTAGACTGTAATGTATTCCCTACACACAGGCTGTCTGGAGCGTTGTAGACTGTAATGTATTCCCTACACACAGGCTGTCTGGAGCGTTGTAGACTGTAATGTATTCCCTACACACAGGCTGTCTGGAGCGTGGTAGACTGTAATGTATTCCCTACACACAGGCTGTCTGGAGCGTTGTAGACTGTAATGTATTCCCTACACACAGGCTGTCTGGAGCGTTGTAGACTGTAATGTATTCCCTACACACAGGCTGTCTGGAGCGTTGTAGACTGTAATGTCTTCCCTACACACAGGCTGTCTGGAGCGTTGTAGACTGTAATGTCTTCCCTACACACAGGCTGTCTGGAGCATGGTAGACTGTAATGTCTTCCCTACACACAGGCTGTCTGGAGCGTTGTAGACTGTAATGTCTTCCCTACACACAGGCTGTCTGGAGCGTTGTAGACTGTAATGTCTTCCCTACACACAGGCTGCCTGGAGCATTGTAGACTGTAATGTCTTCCCTACACACAGGCTGTCTGGAGCGTGGTAGACTGTAATGTATTCCCTACACACAGGCTGTCTGGAGCGTTGTAGACTGTAATGTCTTCCCTACACACAGGCTGTCTGGAGCGTGGTAGACTGTAATGTCTTCCCTACACACAGGCTGTCTGGAGCGTGGTAGACTGTAATGTCTTCCCTACACACAGGCTGTCTGGAGCGTTGTAGACTGTAATGTCTTCCCTACACACAGGCTGTCTGGAGCGTGGTAGACTGTAATGTCTTCCCTACACACAGGCTGTCTGGAGCGTTGTAGACTGTAATGTCTTCCCTACACACAGGCTGTCTGGAGCGTGGTAGACTGTAATGTCTTCCCTACACACAGGCTGTCTGGAGCGTTGTAGACTGTAATGTCTTCCCTACACACAGACTGTCTGGAGCGTGGTAGACTGTAATGTCTTCCCTACACACAGGCTGTCTGGAGCGTGGGAGGCTGTAATGTCTTCCCTACACACAGGCTGTCTGGAGCGTGGTAGACTGTAATGTCTTCCCTACACACAGGCTGTCTGGAGCGTGGTAGACTGTAATGTCTTCCCTACACACAGGCTGTCTGGAGCATGGTAGACTGTAATGTCTTCCCTACACACAGGCTGTCTGGAGCGTTGTAGACTGTAATGTCTTCCTTACACACAGGCTGTCTGGAGCGTGGTAGACTGTAATGTCTTCCTTACACACAGGGTGTCTGGAGTGTGGGAGGCTGTAATGTCTTCCCTACACACAGGCTGTCTGGAGCGTTGTAGACTGTAATGTCTTCCTTACACACAGGGTGTCTGGAGTGTGGGAGGCTGTAATGTCTTCCCTACACACAGGCTGTCTGGAGTGTGGTAGACTGTAATGTATTCCCTACACACAGGGTGTCTGGAGTGTGGTAGACTGTAATGTATTCCCTACACACAGGCTGTCTGGAGTGTGGGAGGCTGTAATGTCTTCCCTACACACAGGCTGTCTGGAGTGTGGTAGACTGTAATGTATTCCCTACACACAGGCTGTCTGGAGTGTGGTAGACTGTAATGTATTCCCTACACACAGGCTGTCTGGAGTGTGGTAGACTGTAATGTATTCCCTACACACAGGCTGTCTGGAGTGTGGGAGGCTGTAATGTCTTCCCTACACACAGGCTGTCTGGAGCGTGGGAGGCTGTAATGTCTTCCCTACACACAGGCTGTCTGGAGTGTGGGAGACTGTAATGTATTCCCTACACACAGGCTGTCTGGAGTGTGGTAGACTGTAATGTCTTCCCTACACACAGACTGTCTGGAGCATGGTAGACTGTAATGTCTTCCCTACACACAGGCTGTCTGGAGCGTGGTAGACTGTAATGTCTTCCCTACACACAGACTGTCTGGAGCGTGGTAGACTGTAATGTCTTCCCTACACACAGGCTGTCTGGAGCGTTGTAGACTGTAATGTCTTCCCTACACACAGACTGTCTGGAGCATGGTAGACTGTAATGTCTTCCCTACACACAGGCTGTCTGGAGCATGGTAGACTGTAATGTCTTCCCTACACACAGGCTGTCTGGAGTGTGGTAGACTGTAATGTATTCCCTACACACAGGCTGTCTGGAGCGTGGTAGACTGTAATGTCTTCCCTACACACAGGCTGTCTGGAGTGTGGTAGGCTGTAATGTCTTCCCTACACACAGGCTGTCTGGAGTGTGGTAGGCTGTAATGTCTTCCCTAGAGGGGCTGTCTGGAGCGTTGTAGACTGTAATGTCTTCCCTACACACAGGCTGTCTGGAGCATTGTAGACTGTAATGTCTTCCCTACACACAGGCTGTCTGGAGCATGGTAGACTGTAATGTCTTCCCTACACACAGGCTGTCTGGAGCGTGGTAGATTGTAATGTCTTCCCTAGACACAGGCTGTCTGGAGCGTTGTAGACTGTATGTCTTCCCTAGACACAGGCAAGGCCGTGGGAAGTATGGGTACTTGGGGTGCTACAGCACCTTCTGGTGGATGCTGGAAGTATTGCACGTTTACAAATAAAAAATAAAATAAATAATTTAAAAAAGTTTCATTACATTTTTGTTGGTTATGTTCACATTCTAACAATATTTTGACTTCAGTAAGTGGCTAATAATGGGTTTAAGTAGTTAAGTTTAAATAAATTATTCTTATTTTACGTTTCACGACACTTCCTGTTCTGTGTTCTGTTCCTGTCTAACCTCGCGTCACCAGGCTCTTCTCGGCGAGAAAGAGCCTGGCTCCCGCCCACAATTGATTTTGTCACCCTACTGGCTCCGGCCTAGAGCCCGCCCTAGACCGGATGGCAGCGTTTCTAGCTCGTCAACTTTCACGTTAACTTGACAATTTGACCCAAGTATCAGAATCCTCTTTCACCGTTTTGACCGGTGTGTCAGGCGGTGGTGGCGGAGATGCCATATTGCATAAACGTTTTGTTTTATGTAACGCTAGCTTTGTTTTGATCAGACTCTAGTTTAGGTAACATCACCGCGTCAAGCTAACGGCAACAAAGACGTTGTTAGGCGCATTGCCATCCGGTGTTAATTCTGGGTCCGGGGTTTACGCCCCCATGACAAAAAGCGGGGTGGAAGGTGCCCAGACTAGTTCCTGTCGGCTGTCGAAAAACAAGGCGGGCCACTTGAAGTTGACAGTGAATGAGGAGTGACAGACAGAGGAGAGCAGTCAGAGAGCAGCTAGCCTGTGACGATGGCGTCAAAAAAGGACAAGCAAAGTTAAATTTCCGATTTCTTTACCGGCAACGAGCAGCAGCAAACGGGCTAAACTTTCAGACACGCCGCCGCCAATGCAACTGCTGCTGAGCCGGCGACTGCAAGTTGTAGCAGCGCCAGTGATGTTATCCCGCTACTGCTAGCCGCTAGCCGGGGCCCCGGCCGGCCGGGCGCTCTGGTGCTAACAGAGGTGGTGGACCAGGTGGAGGGGAGGAGGCGCTGAACCTCCTGTGGCAGCTGAGCTGCAGCAGGAAGACATGCTGAAGCAACGAGCACATCGTTAACACTGTGTCAGCCTCGCCACCATGCATTTCCTGCCAGGCGTTTTGGAGATGAAGCATTGAATGCAGGGATCGCGGAACCGCCCGGGCCACCCGGGCCGCGGCCCGGGTACTTTTCATTTCCCAAAAAAAAAAAAAAAAAAAAAATTTTTTTTTTTTTTTTTTTAGATTTTTTTTTTTTACAATTAAACCTCATTTACTTATTACACTCGACTGGTTGTTTTTCAGATGTGATGTGAATCTAAAGTGAACTAAACAAGTCAGATCCACTATAAATGTTTTTCAGTAGATGCTGTGATGTAGCCACAAGAAAGGTGCAATATTAATGTTTTTCAGGAGATGGCGATGTTGCTAGCTATAGGTTCTAAACAAGAAATGTGGTTCAAATGTTTACAGTAGTTTTCCTTTCTTGCTGCACTACAATGTTACAATGCTGTGAGACAGGCCCGGCGTTGGAGGGGGGCCTGACCGGGCCGGGCCCCCCCATTCCCTAAACTGGCCCCCCCATTCAATTTTTTTTTTTTTTTTTGTGTGTGCTAAAAACGTTTTTCCGTTTTTCTGTTTTAAAGTTTAAAACGGAATCTGGCTGTCATTAGGCATTGATTAACTGAATGCTATTGCTAACTGTTACTTTGAACCTCCATTTGCAATGATTCTGGCTGGATATTAATTAACTATTGTAAATTTGTCACAATGAATGCAATTTGTGCACAATGTGTAAATACATTTAATATTAATTGTTTAGGCCTATTTGTAAAGTCACAACACATTAGAGATGTGTGTAGTTCCTCATAGATTTAGCCTCTTCCTTTTGCTCTCAAATGCACCAGTTTGACGAATTTTACTTTAAAATGTACAAAATCTTCTTCCGGGGGAGAATTCCCCCGGACCCCCCTTGGCCCCCCCAAGCTAGGGGCAGGCCCCCTCTGTAATTTGGTTCTGGTGTGAGACGGAGCTAAACACAAAAGATGCAATATTAATAGTTTTTCATGAGATACTCAGTATTTAATATTAATACTAATACTAATAATAGAAAAGGAGAAGATACTGAATAATGACATCACAACAGTATAATCCTAATGTTAATTTAAAATTAAATATTCTTCTAAATATGGATAAAAGTCCAAAAAACATAAAATTTTCTTCGGCGCTGCCGAGATTCCATTCCTTACAGCACCCCCTACTTAATAATAGTTCCAGCGCGGCTGCAAAAATATGGTGGCGCATTGTGTCAAGTGTACTGGCTCGGGGAACGGTCCGGCCCCCGGTCCCTTAGGTTTCTGACAATGTGGCCCCCTGAACAATTTAGTTGAATAGCCCTGCTGTAAAACCCAGTCGCCCTCATATTCTGGTTTATTTCAAGAAAAACATTTTGGCTAGTTGAAATTAATTGGCTCGTAACTTTAAAATCTAGCAGCCATATTGGCTGGTGATAAAAAAAAAAGTTGAATCTCAAACCCTGCAGTGAGAGCAGGTGGTGACATAGGAGTGAGTGAGAAAAGGAGCAAATATATGATTGTTAAGACTGAATACTGACATCACAACCGTCTAATCCTAATGTTAATTTAAAATGAGATATTCCTATATGAATCTGGCTTCAAACAACCAAAATCTTTATATGATGATAATAATAATAATCAATGATGGTGGTTCACAGACGTGTGTGGGGGGGGGGGGGCACGCCCCCCCGACGGGGGGACACGCCCCCCCGACACGCCCCCCGGCCCCCCCAAGTTCAAGCTCGGTGGTTTGATCAATGGAAGTGGGCGTGGCTACACTACAGTGAAGAGACAGACAGACAGACAGCGTGTTTTGTTTTGCATGCATACAGTACTGGACACACCGTGGAGTTTGACACAGCCAGCCCGACTGAAACTTCATCTTCAGATGTTGGGAGACGTGTTCAGAGGGAGTGATGATGGGCCTTATAAGAGGGTTCATCCACAAACCAGAGCTCTTTGGAGAAGAGAAACTCATAAAACTCTGCTTGTGAACACCGATATCCGTCGCTTCTTCAGAGAGAAGTTTCTCTTAAAACCTGGCTTAGGAGCACCATGTCCCAGGAGAGGCGGACTCACCTGACCTGACCCTACTCCATGTTCACAGAGACGTCCTGGAAAAGCATGATGGAAGATTTCATCAGTGTCACTCCAGAGCGAAAGCGCACATTTGGAGTTTTATCAGCATAAGGTAAGACACATGTTTTCATTCACTGCCGCCGTGCAGTTTAATTTACTGTATGTCTAAATGCACATGAGCTGTCTATATATAGCCTTCCTACTGTGTGTGTGTGTGTGTGTGTGTGTAGCCTACTTTTGATTTGCGAGTACGACAGCATCTGTAGCCGTTTTCTCATAATCGTTTTCGTTTATTATGTAAATCTGGTTCTATGAGCCAGTACCCCACTGTCGCTGTTTTATCTTCATCGTTTATTATGTAAATCTGGTTCCATGATCATGAGCCAGTACCCAACGTTACGTGTGTTTGTTTGGGTTCGTGGTGTAGTGCTATAAAGACGAGACCAGACACCTGACTTGAACGTGCAGGAGCTTTAGTTGTCAGTTGCTGGGAGCGACATGACTCACGTAATGTTGTTTAACATCCACTGGGTGGTGCTATACTACCACCCATAACAGTGTGTAGCCTAGTAGCCGTTTATTTTGTATTTTGAACGTCATTTTCACAGCACCCACCACTTTAAACCACTTCCCATGGGCCTGCACACAGGCTGTCTGGAGCGTGGTAGACTGTAATGTCTTCCCTACACACAGACTGTCTGGAGCATGGTAGACTGTAATGTCTTCCCTACACACAGGCTGTCTGGAGCGTTGTAGACTGTAATGTATTCCCTACACACAGGCTGTCTGGAGCATGGTAGACTGTAATGTATTCCCTACACACAGGCTGTCTGGAGCATGGTAGACTGTAATGTCTTCCCTACACACAGGCTGTCTGGAGCGTTGTAGACTGTAATGTCTTCCCTACACACAGGCTGTCTGGAGCATGGTAGACTGTAATGTATTCCCTACACACAGGCTGTCTGGAGCGTTGTAGACTGTAATGTCTTCCCTACACACAGACTGTCTGGAGTGTGGTAGACTGTAATGTATTCCCTACACACAGGCTGTCTGGAGCATGGTAGACTGTAATGTCTTCCCTACACACAGACTGTCTGGAGCATGGTAGACTGTAATGTCTTCCCTACACACAGGCTGTCTGGAGCATGGTAGACTGTAATGTCTTCCCTACACACAGACTGTCTGGAGCGTGGTAGACTGTAATGTCTTCCCTACACACAGACTGTCTGGAGCATGGTAGACTGTAATGTATTCCCTACACACAGGCTGTCTGGAGCATGGTAGACTGTAATGTCTTCCCTACACACAGACTGTCTGGAGCGTGGTAGGCTGTAATGTCTTCCCTAGACAGGCTGTCTGGAGTGTGGGAGGCATTGGTAGCAGTGAGGAGCTGCGGCCCGGCGCTGGCCATTGTCCTTTAGGAAACTTTCCTTGGTGCAAGGGAAGTGTTGGACAAGCTCCAGGGCTAAAATTGCCTTATTATTCGCAAGACTGACATCTGTAGTCCTTCATACTTAGATTGGACTTTTCTAACTTATTCCAAAGGAATTGTAGCCTAATGCAAACAAGAGAGATGCGGAAGTGCGCAAAGCAGTCTGTAATGCTACGGAGGTGTATAGGTGCTTCCTGGAGGTTTTCAAAATAAAAGTGGAAAGAGGGAAAAGTAAATAAATACACTCCCTCCCCCTCAGGGGCGTAGTAGAGGGTAAATGCAAGTACCGGTAAGCACAGTTTACCCACCTCTTTGAAATGAGAAAGAGTTTACTCACCTATTTTCAGATCAACTGTCTCAATCAATGAGGGGAAACAAGGGGGAACAACAACACTGATGATGTCACAATGCCTATGACATCATCAGTGATGTCACAATGGACAATTGCACAAGTGGCATCACTGATGACATCAGTCATCCGGGACAAAATTTAAACAGAGAACATTGCCCACATGCTCCCTTTTATAATAGATAGAAGAAGATTGTAGTCACAAGCATCACACACACACACACACACACACACACACACACACACACACACACACACACACACACACACACACACACACACACACACACACACACACACACACACACACAAACTGTAACATCAAATGTTATTATAGTAGTTAGTATATAGTATAGTATAAATTTATATTATTCTCTGACTTCATCATGCACCTTTTGGACTGTGAATTCCTGTTTGTCACTCAGGTCCTTCTGATTCCTGTGTGTTGGATATATTGACTGCACTTTTGATGCTGGTGTGATTTGTCTTCTGTCTATTCATGTGACAGCTACGCTGCATACTTACACCAAGTCACATTCCTCCTATCTAATCTGATTACCTACTGTGTCAATAAAAGTGATTCTGAATATGATTGTAACTAACATCTTATGTTGATTGATATGTTGATTGATGTTTTTTTTATGCCATAAAAATGTTATTTTGAAAAGTTGTTGCCAAGTAGACAGTGTTGTTGGGATGATAGGATTTTTTTTTTTTTTATCTGTGATTGTTTATTAACTTTTACAAATAAAATAGGCTATGGTTGGATAAGAGTCATTGAATCTGTCATGCAAAATAGGAAGAACTAAGGTATTTCCCACATTTGAGAAAATTGTCCTGGGCCTTCCCCAAAATGCCCCTTTCACAAGGGGGGGGGGGCATCGTAGGGGGATGTGTGTGTGTGTGTGTGTGTGTGTCTGTGTGTGTGTGTGTGTGTGTGTGTGCGTGCGCGCGCATGTGTGTGTACCCTTATCAGTAGGTGGATTCCAGTCTTCAGTTCTGTGAGTTTTGGTGAGATGCCTCCAGACAGAGAACGGCTAGGAAACTCCCAAGAATCGACCAAACGGTAGGCGATAGACAGCAGCTTCAACACCTAGACCCAGTCAAATGATAGCAGATAGACAGCAGCTTCAACACATAGACCCAGTCAAACGATAGCAAATAGACAGCAGCTTCAACACCTAGCTAGACCCAGTCAAACGATAGCAGATAGATAGACAGCAGCTTCAACACCTAGACCCAGTCAAACGATAGCAGATAGATAGACAGCAGCTTCAACACCTAGACCCAGTCAAACGATAGCAGATAGACAGCAGCTTCAACACCTAGACCCAGTCAAACGATAGCAGATAGACAGCAGCTTCAACACCTAGACCCAGTCAAACGATAGCAGATAGATAGACAGCAGCTTCAACACCTAGACCCAGTCAAACGATAGCAGATAGACAGCAGCTTCAACACATAGACCAGTGTAGGAATTTAGCCAGGGGCAAAACCTAAAAACCCATAAAAAACAAAAATTGCCCCCAAGATTTAGATAATTTTCTTTTCATTCAATTTCCATTTCCACCTCTAACACACACTCAGCACCGGCAAGCTGGTTCCCAGAATAAGACATTCCCACAAACAGCGCTGTTCTTCACACTACACTTTATCAACGTTATGCACAATTTTTTTTAAAGTGCCCCTAAAATGTTGTAAATGCCCCCTGTTTTTAGACAGTGGGGCCAAAGGTTGCCCCAAATTGTTTTTTTTTATTTCCTACACTGACTTAGACCCAGTCAAATGAGAGCAGTAGATTCCAGATATTCTACAAATTGCTGCCTTCAAATGGGGTTGTGTTTACCGTGTTGATGAGAGGAGTCCTATGAACACCCCTCTCCTGTAATATCCATGACTGGAAGTGGACATTTTCTGAAAGGCGAACAAGTTGTGACGTTTTCAGAAATAGATGCCGACAGTAATGTTAATACTAATTATCTTGTATCGATATAGATAGATGCAGACAGTAACATTAATACTAATTATCTTGTATCTCCGCATGGCGTTGACATACAAAGTGAGCCAACATTTTTGTTCCAAGCTATGACTTCCCATGTTGTAACCACAAGCTCATAAATTCCAATTGAAGGCAGCAAATATGTGGGTGTATTGTATAAATAATAATAAATAATAGATAATGAATAATAAATATATATAATAGATAATATAGTAGAGGTTGTGTACAGAGCTGCGTTGGGTCTCATGCTTGTCGATGGGGCTGATGATGTCAGAGAAATCCTGCAAGAAGACTTTATTGAGCTGACGTTGTTCCTCCGTCTGCAGAGAGCTCTCCTAAACACACACACACACACACACACACACACACACACACACGTACACACGCACACACACACACACACACACACACACACACACACACACACACACACACACACACACACACACACACACACACACACATTAAATGATTTGTTTATGTCCACATGCAGGTACAAAGGACAAACACTAATGATGTTGGGTGTCAGTCAATTAGATAAGTGCCTAATTGGCAACCACAATAATGCATACAGTACAGTATATAGGATAATAACAGAATGATGACAATGACATGTAGACTGATACAGTTATACTGTAAGACAAGATAACGGTCAGTATTCACTTCATGGGTACAAAAAGCAGTGCCTCCTCCATATTGAGCAGCTACCAATGATAGCAGAAATTGAACAATACCTCGCTAGCTGCTTGGTCCTTCTCAGGCCTCTCACAACCAGCGTATTACATGACCCAGGCTGCCAAATATGAAAACTACAAGTTTACACTTTAGCCCAAATGTGAAAAACCTCTAGACCGAACACCTCTCTATGATCTTCATTGATAACATCAGGAGTGTTAGCTGTTAGTTGGAATATTAGAGAACACTTCTGTAAGGAAGTTTGTTGAGTTTCGCAGGATCTTAGGTAAGAGCTCGTGATGAGTGATCGGTTAGAACCACAGAGATGTCTTTCAGGCAAGCAACATAGCAACATACAGAGAGAGAGCGTAGATAGATACTGTAGCTAGCAGGTAGCAGAGATAGAACATCGCTTTTATACCTCACACATTCGCGGTATGACATCATTGATGACCTCACAAGGTCCCGGGAGGTATGACATCATTGATGACCTGACAAGGTCACGTCTGACATCACACAGTCTGGAGACAGCCTAGACCGTCTGACATCACCGATGACCTCACAGGGGAAACTCTGTCATCACCGATGACCTCACAAGGTGAACTCTGACATGATGTCACGGCGGTGACATCATCGTTGTGTCGCGGGCTCCTTCGGTTCATGGGTGTTAGTTACCCCACGAACAGGCCTGATGGTGGGGCCTTATGGAGCCTTTTCTACAACTTCTGAATCGCCACTACACAGACTGAACATGCTTGGCTTCACAGTGGAATGTTAATAAAGCAAAATAGAAGATCTGAAAATGGAGGCGATATCTTTTTATATCAAATCCACTAGGGCTGGCACGGAGCAGAAAACCCACGGATCGGATCGCGTGACGGATTTTGAGCCACGGATCACGGATTTTTCGGATCAGCAAAAATATATATATATCAGATTTTTTCTCTCAAAATTAGATTTTTTTAATACTATTATAATTCTCTAACCATTTGTTGCCCTGCATAGCTCAAAAAATATTTTTTTCTCATAAGTGACACAATGTATGCTTTTACTCTGAAGGCAGAACAACCCAACTTCCTGTTTTAGGTGGCACTGCTATGCCTAACTTGTTGCTTGCTAACAACCTGCAGTCACTTGGCACGGGTAGGCTACAGACCAAACCAGGTGAGTCTGGAAATATAACGTTGATGCTACGTTAAGCTACTCAGTGGCCCCACGTGTTCTTTTGTTGTTATGTATCCTAAGGCAACATTTCACCGTCCGGTGATAATGTGTTTGTGAAACGTGTCCACGTGTGTGTTGTGGCTCTCGTTATCTTGTGCAGCTTGTGCAGCTTGTGCAGCAACACACTGATCGCATTCCTGTACTTTTTCAGAGGTGTTGAAATAAGTTTGTGTGACGCTGTCTTTAGTAGCCGGCCAATAGCCACAGCCTTCAGAGAGACTTTACAGCGGGGAGAAGGGTTGAGGAAGCTCACTTGTGCTTGCCATGATTATGCCTGTCTGTGTCTGGCTGCGCTGCACAGCCAGACACAACGTTAACGGGCGGGGGGGGGGGGGGGGGGGGGTCCGCGGACCATTGACGTTCCGAACCGTGGGGGCTGATCCGTACGGGTCACGGATTATCCGTGATCCGTGCCAGCCCTACTTGCTACAGCGTCGACACCACTGACCCCTGGCAAGGCAGTTTGGGGCTCGGTTGGGGTGCTGTGACCCACAGGCCCAGTGTGCTGTGGGCGGTGCCACTGTCTGAGTCAGTAGCATGGGTCTGGAGGGGAAAGGGGTGGAGGGTGCTAGCAGTGATGCTAAGCTAGCTGCTGACTCGAGCTGGAAAACTATATCCACGGCCTTTGCCAAAGTCAACTCGTTTGGGGACATCAGTAGCAACTTCTCTCTGAGCTTCGGGTCATTAGTGTGCGTGCTCAGCTAGCTGACCCCGTATCAGTTCATCCTCCAGCGCTCCAAACTCGCAGAGGCTGGCCAATCCCTTCAGATCGGCTACGTAATGGCAGACAGACTGTGGAGCAGCAAAATGTCCAGATAGCAGTGTGACACAGTAGGAGCGGCTCAGAGCGTCCGAAAAGTCCGCTGTTCCTCATTGCCCAGACTGT
>NC_139644.1:3429943-3589943 GCF_964638095.1 Poromitra crassiceps
GTAGCCTGTATTTCCTGCATCTAAATAGCTATTTTTCTTCCCGTTTTCGCCACATATCGCCGTAATCTGATCCGTCAACATCCAGCCGAGTGTTATTTCACCCCAGGCTGTTTCCTGGAGTGCACAGGGATCAAATTACCTCAAACGTGATCTAGGTCACCAAGTCTCGTGAAGTCCCGCGATACTTTCCTGTCGACTGGCCAAATACAGGCAGGACGCTTTGCGGTCGTGGTTTTAGCGTAACCTATGTGGGGTTTGGCGTAACCTATGTGGGATTCGAAATAACGAAGGTTATGCCAAACCCCACATAGGTTACGCCAAACCCCACATAGGTTACGCTAAAACCACGACCGCAAAGCGTCCTGCCTGTATTTGGCCAGTCGACAGGAAAGTATCGCGGGACTTCACGAGACTTGGTGACCTAGATCACGTTTGAGGTAATTTGATCCCTGTGCACTCCAGGAAACAGCCTGGGGTGAAATAACACTCGGCTGGATGTTGACGGATCAGATTACGGCGATATTTGGCGAAAAAGGGAAGAAAAATAGCTATTTAGATGCAGGAAATACAGGCTCACACTTGGCCCCAAATCAACTCCACTTTACGACTGACTTGGATGCTATTGATATCAAAACAACGCTAGGACGCCCAGATACGCCGCGGGGATCGCCTGGTGAGTG
The DNA here is from genome assembly GCF_964638095.1 of Poromitra crassiceps. Classification (NCBI taxonomy): domain Eukaryota; kingdom Metazoa; phylum Chordata; class Actinopteri; order Beryciformes; family Melamphaidae; genus Poromitra; species Poromitra crassiceps. Next base: position 3,430,624 of record NC_139644.1, read on the forward strand.
GACAAATCATAATTAATGGCAGGAGATGGCTCCAGGTTCGAAAAAACCGAAATTCTCCTTTAAACGAGCGCAAACGCTAAATTACCGCTTTTCCGAAGATAGGGCCCTCTGTCTCTTTAATACTGCCCCCTAATGGTGAAAATCACTCATACTACCCTACATTTTGTCTATCCCTCCTGCTAGATGTCACTAAAGGATATAAGCTTGTCACCTTTAAGCCAGATAGAGAATATAACTGTGGTTGCTGAAAAGCAAGGCGGGTAAAGTTGTGCTATTTAGGCTACAACAGAAAACAACAGGCTTCATGCTATTTAGGTAGGTAGGTAGTTTTATTCCTCCCCGTGAGGGAAATTCCTTTGTTGCAGCAGCAATACAGCACACAACCAATAAAATAAGAATAGGAATAAGAAATAAACTATGAATAGCATATTTAGCAGCAATATACATCCATAAATGTATCTGGCAAATATACATATGTATGTAACAAATGTACATTATATGTAATAAGTACACATATTTATGTAACAGATGTACATATTACACAATTATATACTATTTATTATAATTTATTTATATTTATAAAACGGCTCTCTCAAATCGAGCAATCTGATTGGCTCACAGCTGTGGTATAACGTCTGAGCATATACCACAGTGAATATAGCACAGTTAGAGCCACTCACTGTGTGAAGGCAAAGGCTCAGGAATGAGGCGAGCTGTTTGGGACAGGCGAGAGGGGCTCAGTGTCAAACAGCTCGCCTCATTTTGTCTCACCTCATCTTTTAAACAGTGATTTAAGACATTTAAGGTTGGGGAAAGCCTGGTCTAGACTGTTGTCAATAAAATAATTGTTCACGCTAATGAAATCTCTCCTGATTGAAATGATGTGATAAGAAGTCTTGCTAAGTGGCTGAAGATGAATAAGAAACACTGGGTAATTCAATTATATTGATGAATAGTCACTGTTTGAATCAAGTTTGTGTGCAGCCTATAGAAAACAACTTTATTCAAACCAAAATGTTACATGTCATTCGATTTTCAAATGAATGTTTAGCATATTCCACATAACATTACAAAGATAAGGTCCAGTACACTCCCAACAAATTCTGAGGTAAGTCCATTGTTCCATTGAGGGTTAGCAGACGTTATGGTCAGAGCTCATCCGTAGCCATGTCCACTTGTGCCCTCTGGGGGATCCTGTTAGCATGTAAACACAAAACATCTGCTTATTGTTCCTGTTAGCATGTAAACACAAAACATCTGCTTATTGTTTAGCATAACGTTAGTTGAGCTGTGCTACGCAACATTGCTCTAAGAGAAACAACGCTCTGCTGGCTGACAGGATGGAAAAAATAGCTTGTTACCTGCTGTTTCTAAAGGTGAAAGTTACAAGATGAACCTGGTCAGTCAGCTCCTGTAAGGGAGCTTTTATTAGCCTGCTAGCTAGCTCTTACTGCTCCCTCCTCTCTCTGGCTCTGCCTGAGCGGTGATCGATATTATATGTCGACATATATATCGACATATAATATGTCGATCGATATACAGAGCAGAGAATTCTCGACTGAAATAGGCTGTAGTTCTTCTGGGAGATTGAGAGTGCAGGCTAATGGGGACATAGGGGCAAGCTAACCTGTGTCCATAGTAGGGGTGGGACGGTTCACAAAATCCACGGTTCGGTTCGGTCACGGTTTTGTGGTCACGGTTTCCGGTTCGGTTCGGTTTACGTCGTTGTTTTTAATACCGTAGAAATACCATATCAACATGATATAAGGCCCAATAATCCACCATTTACCGTAAAAAATCTATTATGTCTTATATAGTCATGTAAAAACTTAAAGAATGAGGCAGTCTGACATTTTATACATTATTGTGACAGTCTATTCTTAGGTTAAAGCTAGGTAAGATTCTGGCATGCAAGAGGGGAGACATTACTGGTTTCAACATGTTTTTCATTTATTTGCCAAACAACGTTATCTTTAACAAATGCTTATTTCACTGTCACTGAAATGGAGTGGAATTTTTGTGCATATTGTTGGGCACAAATACTGTGAACAACTGACTGAAATAAAAATCTAGATTGATCAATTGTGGTTCTATCTTATAAAATAAAAAGTAAAAATGGCTCTTAAAGCTCTGATCAATTTAGTGCACACAAAAGAATTTAGAAAACTATTTTTATAACCACATTATACCAACATAAAGTGAAGCATAAGCTTTACCAACACTAGACTTCGTCTCCTTTGTTTTTAAAACCAACACAAATACAATGTCAACATGTTTCAACTCCCTGAAGTTCTTAATGGAAAGATCAGTTTTCCACTTGAAATTAAAGTGCAGTGTTTGCAATGCAATACAATCAAAGAAATAAGGCTGGATTTCTTACCAAACTTAAAGTGTCACTGTGCTATCTAAAATAACAAAATAAAATATCAGTTTTCCACTTGAAATTAAAGTGCAGCATACACCAAAACTAACAAATAAAATACACTGCACTATTCAACACTGCTCTCGTGCTCTGCTTATATTTTCATGTTCTTTTGCAAGAAAATCAATTTGTCCACATTCTCTGCCAAGAGACGAGATCTACTTGCAGTGACGATGTCCCCTGCGGTGGAAAAAACACGCTCACTTGCTACAGATGTACCTGGGACTGCAAGGTAACGTTGTGCTAACTTAGCAATGTGAGGATACTTATGCTCCTTGCTTTTCCACCAAGCAAGTGGATCTGCATCCACAGGAATGCAGCCTGTGAACCTGTATGTCGCGACTTCATCCTGAATGATGTGGGACAAAGGCTTGGTGGCTCTCTCCTCTGTTGTAAACAGCTCTCCAAAAAGCTCTGCCATAGCAGATTTTTTCTGGGGAGGAGATGACATCCCTGATGCCTCTGGCTCTGGCTCTCCAGCTGAGGATGAACTGGCCATCTGGGCTTCTCTGGGTTGACCCTGCATGATAAAATGACAAATAGGATACCATAGTTGTTTTAAAAATATTGATAACAACAAACACTTTCATAGCAGCAAAGACACTAAAATCATTCTCTACTGGACAGTTGAAAAAGAAAAAAAATATTGCAGAGGCTCAAATATTCTGTTTAGTAGTTTAAAAAATGAGAGGAATTGTAATAATGATAAAATTGTTTAAATTTAGTTATAATTACAAAAATAAAAAAAACAATACCTGCTCTTCAATTTCCATGATCTCTCTGGTGACATCCCTGTAGATCTTCTGAGCAGATTCTTCTTCCAAGTAGGGCAGGGACTGGAATCTTGGATCCAGGGCTGTGGCTCTGTGCAGATAGTCCTGAAGTGCAGGGTTCCCATATCTCTCTTCCAGATCTTCAGTGATGGCTGCCTTAGCATCTTTGGTGGCTGAGCTGTCCTCTTCACTTGGTGTCATGGATTTTAGTATCATCTTCTGCAGAGGGATGATCATGGACACTGAGGGGTTTGTTTCTGTGCTCATCAGGGTCGTCACAGTCTTCAGAGGTTTGAGAATTTTAATCAGACCCTCTGCCAGTTTTGCCTCACTGTCAGTCAAAACAGCAATGTCCTTGAGATGTTTCTTGACACCGTTGTCCATCAGGGCAGAATAGATGGCAGCCTGCTGTTCCACATAACGCTCCAGCATGTCATACGTTGTGTTCCAACGTGTTGTGACATCGTGTATTAGTTTGTGAGCTGGCAATTCCAGCATCCCCTGTTTGATTTTTAGGACATGGTTGGCTGTTGTACTCCGATGGAAAAATGCTACCACCTTCCTAACTTTTCCCAGGAGTCGGGATACCTGATTTATTTTGACTGCTTTATTGGCTGCAAGATTAACAGTATGTGCAAAGCAGCCAATATGTGGCCCCAGTCCAGCTGTTTCATTGACTGCTTTCACTATATTCTGTGCGTTGTCTGTAGTAACAGGGATTGTGCTGCTGCCCCTCTCCAAATTCCATTCTGTCAGTGCTTCTGTCAGTGCTTCAGAGAGATGCTCGCTTGTATGGCTCTCATACAGGGGGCGGGTCTGTAAAACAGAGCTTTTCATCTCCCACTCTGAGGTAATGTGATGGACAGTTACAGTCAGGAAACTTTCTGTAGCCCTGGAGGTCCAACCATCGGTAGTAAGAGCTACACAGGCTGCGCCAGACAACTCTTTCACAAGTCCTCTTCTTGTCTCTTCATAAAGTGCGAGGATTACCGTGTTGGTAAAGTGTTTTCGGCAGGGGATGGTGTAGCGTGGCTCAAGCGCTTTTAACTCATTCATGGCCAGTTTAGGACTGCCAATATTTAGCACAGGCCAAAGATTTTCATAATTGTTGGTCATCTTTCAAGACCCACAGTAAATTATCTATTAGCACCAGAGTGATTTGCAATACCTCAAAATGAAGATGTACGTCTCTGGGTTCACCAGGAAAAAAAAAGTGAGCTTTTAGCATGTTCTGTACTCTACTTATATCCATTTATATACACCCTGTTTTCACCCAAAAGGTCTCTCTGAGATGACAAACAGGAGAAAAGGCAATTTCTGTAAAATACACATTCTCAAGCAGAACTCGCTCTCAATTCTTTTATTTTGAACTGTATTGACATCAGACATGTAAATACTATTCGTTATGACACAAATGAAAAAAAAAAATATATATATATATATATATATATACACATGAAGTGTTTTTTTTTTACATTCAACAATACAGCAGTGTGAGTGAGTGTGCAGACAGACACACAGACAGACAGACAGACACACCGACAGACAGACAGACAGACAGACAGACAGACACACACACACACACACACACACACACACACACACACACACACACGATCCCCCTTTGTTGCGTGATTTCTAACCCCACATAGGATAAGCAATAACCACGCCCTGTGGCGCCGGGATTGGCCAGGAGCAACACTGGAGGGCACGCAGCCCAGCGATTTCATGAACCAACTGAATAGCTCTTGAGAACGGACAGCGGGCTGCTGTGACTGCCGCTTCTGGCTTGTTAGCTGTTCGTGTGTTTATTTTGTTTTGTTCTGGTCCACCCGTCCTCGTCCATGTCTCCCTGTATCCTCCCTGCTATTTGATCGTTCCCGTTTTCCCCTCGGCTATTCAACACGTCCTCACCGCCCTCTGATCGATCATTTCCTCATTCCTCCGATGATCAAAAGCATCTCTGGATTACTTTCTCCCGTTTTCTCCGGCTGGCACACAGGAAAGCGACCAGCTCCTGCAGCGCGCCGAGCGGCGTTTCAATGGCGTTTCTCCTGTCTGCACATAGTGCACAAGGAAGCGTTTATCCGTTTTCTGCTTTTCCTCTTGCTCAATTTCAAAACAACAGCTGCGGTATGTGTTTGTTCACGTGTTGTCTTAGATGCTAGGGACCTGATACTATGTCACAGGCTGAGGAAGTGTTTGAACTACGCCCTGCAGTAATAAAAACAAAAACACGTCAAACACGTCATTGGCGGGGAGGGCTATTTCTGATAACACGTCAAAGACGTCTTTGGCGGTGAATGAGTTAACATACGCTGAAATCCCACACCCTCCACCACCCTCCACTCTCCTGCTTTCTCCTCTTCCCGGCAGTAGGGCCTGGCTCAATTCGTGGCAGCGGCAGCTGCCTCGGCAGTTTACAGACCTGCCGCGGCAGGTCAGTTGCTGCCACTGACCTGTAGGGGCGCTGTTTCCCGACCTGCCGTGGCAGGTTTGTAGGGGCGCTGTTTCCCGACCTGCCGTGGCAGGTCAGTTGCTGCCACTGACCACAACCTTGAAATATGCCGCTCCCACAACGGCTATATTCAGATATTCAGATACAAAACTGCACAGTATGCATGCAGCAACGTTGAATATAGCCTATTGTGTGTCCAGATTCAACGATTTTTGCTACATCAAAAGAAAAAAAATATGACGGGGTCAGGGATTCGACCCTGGGGCGCCCGCTTCGCAGTCCTGGGTCTTACCCATTACGCTACGGATTTAGTTATAAATAATGTGGATTTGGTCATATATAGAGATACTTAACATTGAGAACTTGGCATTTTGATATGATGGTCCCTAATGGAAGTTGCAGGCTAGCTGCCTCGCTGATTTCAACCAGCGATGAGACAGGTATATTTATATCATTTACGATAATGTAGGGGCGCTGTTTCCCGACCTGCCGTGGCAGGAAACAGTGGTTAGGCAGGTCAGTTGCTGCCACTGACCTGTAGGGGCACTGTTTCCCTTTATACCAATATAACTATTCTACTGATTATCACATCAACCAAGACATCAAGTACTTTATACCAATATAATATTCCAAAAAATATAAATAAATTTGACTTGACTTGACAAATCTGTCCCTGCTACATCTGTTGGATCTAATGTTGTATTGCAACAACATTGAAGGGAATTTACATTGTAAAAAGCACATGGCTAATGTGTGTGTGTGTGTGTGTGTGTGTGTGTGTGTGTGTGTGTGTGTGTGTGTCTGCCCCTGCTGCTCAGCCTCCTCCTCTTCCTTTTTTTGTTTTACCAGTTTCAGTGGTGTTTGTGTCACCTGATGAATGTTAGTCCAATATTCAGTCTTTTTTTATTTTTTTTATTTTTAGCTCTGTTTCATTTGTGTCCACCAACTCCAGAGGGAAATATGTGTTTCTTTAATGTTAAATGTCACCTTTAGCCACTGTTTCCTGCCGCGGCAGGTCGGGAAAGAGCGCCCCTACAGGTCAGTGGCAGCAACTGACCTGCCGCAGCAGGTCGGTAAATAGGGCCCCTACAAACCTGCCACGGCAGGTCGGGAAACAGTGCCCCTACAGGTCAGTGGCAGCAACTGACCTGCCGCGGCAGGTCGGTAAACAGCGCCCCTACATTATCGTAAATGATATAAATATACCTGTCTCATCGCTGGTTGAAATCAGCGAGGCAGCTAGCCTGCAACTTCCATAGAGAGCCGCAGTAACGAGTCCGGAAATCATCGATGCTAACGCCCCTGGTTCCATACAGTTTTCGCCTATGGGAGTTTTGAATGGGTTTTTGGCGCGATGCTTCTAATAATCTCTCTGGGCAACGCTGGCTTAATCAAACGCGAACCAGTGTTTAGTAACATCATCTTCACACATGAAGACCACTTTTATGAGTTTTGAAGCTTTTACATGCCGTTAAACGGGCGGCTAGCTAGCAAACGGCTAAATGAGACTACACTGCTGAGTCGATGTGGATATATACGTCAATAACGTCACCACTTCAAAGGGCGAACACGGAAATTCTCTTTCCCTCACCTGGTTCAGCCCCGTTCAGCCCGAGGTAATCAGTGCACACATCCAACAACAGTCCAGGTTGACTGCTGACGTGACGTGAAGCCTATGCGACAGTGTGTAGTTCAGGATTAGCTTAGCTCGAGCATTTTACTTCTAGGGCTCGCATTTACGCTACAAAACTCATGAAAGTGGTCCTCATGTGTGAAGATTATCCCGCTGAACCTTGGTTCGCGTTTGATTAAACTTGCGTTGCCCACAGACATTATTTGAAGCATATCGCCAAAAACCCATTCAAAAATCCCATAGACAGAAACAGTGTGGAACCAGGAAGTTCGGGACTTCCGCATTCAGCCTACAAAAATACGTCATCCCTGCGGCTCTCTATTAGGGACCGTCATATCAAAATGCCAAGTTCTCAATGTTAAGTATCTCTATATATGACCAAATCCGTATTATTTGTAACTAAATCCGTAGCGTAATGGCTAAGAGCCAGGACTGCGAAGCGGCCGCCCCAGGGTTGAATCCCCGACCTGGTCATATTTTTTTTCTTTTCTTTTGATGTAGCAAAAATCGTTGAATCTGGACACACAATAGGCTATATTCAACGTTGCTGCATGCATACTGTGCAGTTTTGTATCTGAATATCTGAATATAGCCGTTGTGGGAGCGGCATATTTCAAGGTTGTGGTCAGTGGCAGCAACTGACCTGCCACGGCAGGTCGGGAAACAGCGCCCCTACAAACCTGCCATGGCAGGTCGGGAAACAGCGCCCCTACAGGTCAGTGGCAGCAACTGACCTGCCGCGGCAGGTCTGTAAACTGCCGAGGCAGCTGCCGCTGCCACGAATTGAGCCAGGCCTCTCTCCTTCCCGGTGTCCTTCCTCTTCCCCCCTTACCCCACTACTCTAAAGCATAGTACACATTCTACTCCAAAGCATGGCACCCACTCTATCCCCTCCAATATTCCGCCACTATTTAAAGCATGGCACCCATGCTCTTAGTATTTCGCCACTATTCAAAGCATGGCACCCACTCTTCCCTAAAGCAAGGCACCCATAAGCTCTATATGTGAACATGTGCTTATTTGGCAAAAGGACTCACTACTAAAGGCTTGCAGCCAATTAAATTAGGCATAGTTTGGTTGCTAAGAAATTGACATATGTCCGTTTGCAAGATGTGCGTCTATGTTTCTCATTCTCTCCCCACTCCTCCCTCCCCCTGCTCTCTTCTCCCCCACACCCCCCTTCCCCTCTCCTGCTCTCTCCTCTTGCTCCTTCCCCACCTCCTATACCCTCCAACATCTCCCATTCCCTCCCCACCCCATCACTCTCTCACATTCCCCCTGCTCTTCCCCCTTCTCCTGCTCTCTCCTCTGCTCTCTCTTCATTTCTATATTTTCTATATTATCAATTGTTCAAATGTTATCTTTATTCTGTATATTCTTGTTACTGTTGTGTCAGCTAGAATCAGCTAGACATACTTTCTGTGAAGCCCTCTGAGACATGCTTGTGAATTAGGGCTATATAAATAAACTTGACTTGACTTGACTTGACACAGCATAAGGCTGCATATCTTTGGCTATGAAACACCCCAATGCTTTGGTTATGGCCTTTGCCTTGTCGGACTTCTCATGCAAACGTTGTTTAAAAACGTTGTTCCGTACCTCTCCTCTTTGTGCTGCCGATTGACACGCTAACGTGATGTCTCCGCATATGAGCTAACATGTTGGAGGTGTTGCCAGCAGCATAAACAAGACGTGTTGCACAGTGCTTGCACACAGTCACACTTTTATCCACCACTTTCTTGCCGTCATCATAGGTCACACTAAATCCAAAGTGCTCCCATACTGCAGACCGATACAATCCCGCTGGTGCATCTTCTATCTCTGAGGTAACGTTAATATTGTTGTTTTCTCCGCTCGCCATCTTGACTGACTGATCGGCTAAACTTTTTCTTCTTCGTATGATAATTGGTGGTTTGCAACGGCTGCAACTGCATTCCACCACCTTGTGGGCAGGAGTGTCTCTGCTACTACACTCCATTCATTTCAATGAAAAACAGAAAAAGTTGCGCATATGAACCGCGGCACACACGTGATCCGAACCGAACCAGTAGTACCAAACGGTTCTGGTTTTTTTCATGAACCGTCACACCCCTAGTCCATACACTGCTGACATTGTACTGACACCAAGTTGGTTGAAAATCGCCAATGTGTTCCTTTAATTGACATCCAGGAAGTGGCTGGGTGCGACGTGGCTGAAGTGACGCCACCGGCCTGTTTGAATGTTTTTGTTTTTCGAGCTGTCCGGCTTAAAGTATTCATATCTGTCACTGATCCGCTGTCTCTCACTCATAAATTCATCAGTCAGTCAGTCACACATGCATGCACGCGCGCGCGCACGCACGCACGCACACACACACACACACACACACACATGCGCACGCACGCACGCACGCGCACACACACACACATACACACACACACGCGCACGCACACGCACACACACACAAACACGCACACACACACACGCGCACGCACGCACGCACACACACACACACACACATACACATGGGCAATGTTATGTCAGAGGAAACTGAATAGATTCAACACTCCATGACACAGATGCCAGAGAGACGGATAGACGAGCTGAATAACTATAAATGTTAACAAGAACATGACATGCTACACGCCAACAATGTTAACCTCATAAACACATAGGCTAAACAGTGTGTCGACACGCTAATAGTATCTACACTTGCGATCCTCTTAGCAAGGCTTTAATAATAATAACTAGAAATATATATATATATATATATAATGTAGATAGATATAGATATATAGGCTATATATATATAGATTCAAGATCTTGAATCTATATATACATATATATATATATATATATATATATATATATATATATATATATATATATAGGCTATATATATAGATATAGATATATATAGATTCAAGATCTTGAATCTTGACATCATCCTTAACGTTGCTTAGTGTTTTCCAGTTGACCCTTGCTCTGCTGCCCGCTGACCTCTCTCTGTTAGGGATTGGCTGTTTAGAGTGTAGCCCTCCTGGTCATACAGGTCCATATGGGAACCTACAGGCAGACCAGACAGGAAAGGAGCAGTCACGTTCAAAAAGCTATACTTGGCAGGTGATTGGCTGAACCATCTGTCTATCACCATCTGGGCACCCATCAGATCAACTTGGATATGATGTAGTAGACCAGCGCCCCAAGCAGACTCGCGTAGAGGCTAAACAATGGGCCGCTAAACGCTAACAAACTGCAGATGTTGGGTGCAATTGACCATTCAAACGAAACTACAAAAAGAACTATCTGAAGATTATCATGGAGGTAGGCGATTTTTGCTGTTTTTGCTAGTTGAATGTATGATGTTACCGATTGACTGGCCGGTGTTAGCCTAATGTTAGCAGCATATTAGCGAGTTGGCTTAGCACAGTTAACTACAACTGTAAAGGCCGTTTCACACTACTGCGGATCTCTTCGCAAATTGTTTTTTTAATGACTTGTAATTGAAGATTGCACACCGCGGGTTTTTCCGGATATTAGGGGACTTTGACGTCCGTGGATTTCTGTCTGCGGAAAAATACGTTTGACCAATGAAATCCTTTGTTTATAGCTGATGTCATACCTCCAGTACTGCAGCTAGCTTGCCGGATAGCGTGTTGCTAAAATGGGAGAACCCAGCTCATCAATTTGTTTTCTCAACGTCCAATTTTGTATGACAAACAACGATCAACACCGAAATCAAGGTCAATATATGCCTTCAGATCGCAGCTGGGATTAGCTGACGATGGTAATGGAGCTGTTATGTAACTTATTTTACTTGCTAACATTGTAAACCATGTTGTAAACAGATGGAGCTAACATTAGCCTGTGCTAACTAGCAATTTGGCATCAAATTTGGGGTCCGCGCTGCTACTGCTTGACTCCATTTTCCACTGGTGAAAGTGGACCTGAACGCCGCCCCCTTAATAGGGGAGAGACAGAGTGACACAGCAGCTGCCTGTCAATCAGAACCCCCAGAACAGAAGCCGTCACGATCGCATTTCCAAAAAGGAAACGCATCTGCTGACGTTATGTCAACATAAACAACCGTTACTTTTCTTATAAATTGCTTCTACATTCTACAAAAGCCTGTCCCGTCCCCAGCATGATGTCAGACCCATGGACATTGCATGCTGCAGTGCATTGCAGGAGCACATGTTGTTAATTGACTGTGCAGTGAGAAGCCTAAAGTGGACTTACCCTTTGTGTGCCTGAAACCATGTAAGTCCTTTCACATGTCATTTTAATGCTCATATATAGTCATAGAGCAATGTTCATTATCTTTGTAATTATGGAGATACTGACACTTCCGTTTTCAACATTTTAACGGAGGCTTCTGTTGCGCAAAGCCACGTCGGCTTAATTATTGGTTAATTGGCAGCTGCTTTTACATGGTCGACCCGACATGAGAGAGGGGGAGAGGGAAAGAGAGATAGTGAGAGAGAGAGAGAGAGAGAGAGGGTGCTTTTACGCATGGTTTCATGGCGCCTCCGATGTGTAAAAGTCCTTCATCATGTTTTCAAGATGGCATTTGATTGTCTTGTCTGCCCAGTGCTCAATTCAGTGTCTGTTCTTTGATTCCTGAGAAGAAAGAAATGCTTTTAAATGAGCCGTTTAAATGAAATGAATTAAATTGACAAATGGAAGACTGATGAATTAATACTGATTTGCAAAATGCAATGTAAAATGTGTAACATTCTTGCTTATTCATTTTCATAGTATTTGTCGTTTGCACAATTCATTTCCGCCTTTACTTTACCGTTGGACAACTGTTTTACTTAAAGCACAAGCACAATTGTGCCACACTATTGTATACAGAGAACTAACTAACTACTAAATTAACTACTAACAATTTAAATCAATCATTTGCTATACTGTAGGCCTATAGACTACATGATGTCACGTGTTTCTAATTTCTACACCATACAGGTGTTAAAGAAATATGCATGAAGCTGGGGCGGGACGAGAATAATGCGATGAAGGTTGGGGTAGTAAAGAATTTCAATCCACTTTCACCCCTGCCTTTTTCTCTTCTCACTGTTCCTCTGTTGACAGTAAAATTTAACATGGGAATGCGAATAATTCACACCGGACCTGTGTGTATAGGTTGCAATATGGAAAATCCGGACGCAATTTCGCACCGCAATCTGCTAATTCGTTAATCTTCATGTGCATGGCTTATTATAAGTCACTCTGCTGGTGATCTGTTACTTGTGTCGTTAACCTGGGATCATGGAAATAATGTCAGCCAAATGCTGGCAGAGTTGAGACACAATATAATGATTTAACGCTACTATTTAACGTTAACGACTGCTGAATTTGAACATTTATCTGTCAGTGCTATGATGTTCATGCTTAACTGGAGAATATTGATATTTGCTTTTGTCAGAATAAATGGAGAGCAAAGATGCAAAGATGTCGTGGTGTTGTTAGATAATGTGCTACCATGGGGTAAATCATGTAACGTTACATCTGAATCATGTAGCCTATCGCAGACAATCGCTCATTCTCCGTCCTCTGGTCAGAGGCACTGTTAGAGAAAATGATAAGATGTTGATATAAATTAATATAAAGATGTTGATGTCGATGTGAACGCCAAAGGGAGCTGACTTTGACCCTGGACCAAAAAGCAGCGACCCTGATCTGAACAAAAAACTAAGTCAGCTCACAGCCAGCAGAGGGCAGCAGAGAGAGAGAGAGAGAGAGAGAGAGAGAGAGAGAGAGAGAGAGAGAGAGAGAGAGAGAGAGAGAGAGAGAGAGAGAGAGAGAGAGAGAGAGAGAGAGAGAGAGAGAGAGAGAGAGAGAGAGAGAGAGAGAGAGAGAGAGAGAGAGAGAATGAATGAATTCCTGCACTATCTGCTGATCTCTGTACAGTACATCTCTACAGACATACTGTACAAACACAACACACCGGTGTAAATTGTACAGTTCCAACTTTTTTGTATTGATATTTTTTAACTGCAATTTCCACATTTTTCTATTCTCTATTTTCATTCTAGGTCACCTTTACTTACAATATCCTATACAGTATTTTGTTCAACAACCATTGAAGCACAATTTTTCTCTATTAAGTGAATTTTACCTACTCTTTACAATGTTGCATAGTTCTTTATACACTTCATTATATATCTTTAATTGTAACATGTTTAAGTTAACTTTACCTACCCTTATGTATATTATATTTGAGTGCAATGTTACACATCTGGTTACACACTTCTTTATCTTTAACTGTAACATTTTTGGTTTGATTTTTTATTTTACACTTGCTTTTTGTAAATGTATGTTTCTCATGCCAATAAAACCCATTTGAATTGAATTGAATTGGTAGAGAGATACAGAGAGGGAGAGAGAGACAGAGAGACAGAGACAGACAGAGACGGAGAGAGAGACAGAGACAGACAGAGAGAGAGAGAGACAGAGAGGGAGAGAGATACAGAGAGGGAGAGAGAGACAGAGACGGAGAGAGAGACAGAGACAGACAGAGAGAGAGAGAGATACAGAGACAGACAGAGACAGACAGAGAGAGAGAGGGAGAGAGAGACAGAGACAGACAGACAGAGAGAGAGGGAGAGAGAGACAGACAGAGAGAGATGCAGAGAGAGAGAGAGATACAGAGAGATACAGAGAGGGAGAGAGATACAGACAGAGACAGAGAGGGAGAGAGAGTGCGTTAGTAGCAGTCTATGTTGCTGCCTGCCATAGACTGAGGGACAGTGAGTGACAGTCACCTGACACACGTTGCTGTTAGAGCATATCTGACGACAGACCATCTTTAATGTTCTTTGTTCCTTGTTGCTACATCTGACAACACATCACCTGTTTGTCTTGTAGTTTGTTTCTTTGTTATCCTTTGTTCTTTTGATTGCCTCTCTATGGCCTATATGACAACACATCATTAATTTGTCTGGTAGTTTGCTATTCAAAGGATGTTGCTGCTATATCTGACAACAGATCATTTTTTCTTGTAGTTTCTTTGCTATTCAAAGAATGTTATTTGATGTTGCTACTATATCTGACAACAGATCATTTGTTAGTCTTGTAGTATGTTAGTATATAGTATATAGTAAGTTTTCTAATTAATGTTTAGCTGTTCATATCTAATCGCTTGCTTTGGCAATATGTACAGTGTACGTCATGCTAATAAAGCCATTTGAATTGAAAAAATTGAGAGATACAGAGAGGGAGAGAGATACAGAGAGGGAGAGAGATACAGAGAGGGATAGAGAGAGAGAGAGGGAGAGAGAGACAGAGACAGACAGAGAGAGAGAGAGACAGAGAGAGATGCAGAGAGAGAGAGAGATACAGAGAGAGACAGAGGGAGAGATACAGAGACAGACAGAGAGAGAGAGAGAGACAGAGGGAGAGAGAGACAGAGACAGACAGAGAGAGAGAGATGCAGCAGCTGCTGTGCTGTAAGAGAAGACTTCCTCTGCTAATACCGAACAACTAAAATAGGAAACTACTCACCCTGTGTGTGTGTGTGTGTGTGTGTGTGTGTGTGTGTGTGTGAGAGAGAGAGAGAGAGAGCCAGTTATCCACAGTTGATCTCAGACAGAAATGCCACATCTCTTGGCAGCCAACTGACACACGCACGCGCACACACACACACACACACACACACACACACACACACACACACACACACACACACACACACACACACACACACACACACACACACACACACGTTAGTTAGTATTCCATGTGTGTGTGTGTGCTTTTTATGCTTCTACTGGCTGCTTCACAAATAAAGACTATCTTGAACCTTGACACTGTTAACACATGTTAACCAATGACAGCTCACCTGGGAGCATGTTAACCAATGACAGCGCACCTGGGAGCATGTTAACCAATGACAGCTCACCTGGGAACATGTTAACCAATGACAGCTCACCTGGGAACGTGTTAACCAATGGCAACTCACCTGGGAACATGTTAACCAATGACAGCTCACCTGGGAGCATGTTAACCAATGACAGCGCACCTGGGAGCATGTTAACCAATGACAGCTCACCTACGAACATGTTAAGCAATGACAGCTCACCTGGGAAAATGTTAACCAATGACAGCTCACCTACGAACATGTTAAGCAATGACAGCTCACCTGGGAACATGTTAACCAATGACAGCTCACCTGGGAACATGTTAACCAATGGCAACTCACCTGGGAACATGTTAACCAATGACAGCTCACCTGGGAGCATGTTAACCAATGACAGCGCACCTGGGAGCATGTTAACCAATGACAGCTCACCTACGAACATGTTAAGCAATGACAGCTCACCTGGGAAAATGTTAACCAATGACAGCTCACCTACGAACATGTTAAGCAATGACAGCTCACCTGGGAACATGTTAACCAATGACAGCTCACCTGGGAACATGTTAACCAATGGCAACTCACCTGGGAACATGTTAACCAATGACAGCTCACCTGGGAACATGTTAACCAATGGCAACTCACCTGGGAACATGTTAACCAATGACAGCTCACATGGGAACATGTTAACCAATGACAGCTCACCTGGAAACGTGTTAATCAATGACCACTCACCTGGGAGACAGAGTCCAGGAGCCTGAGAAATATTTTACACAAAGCAAGACAATGTTAATGCTTAAGATCTTTTTTGGAAATATTTGCCTTTATCATTGATATACCGTAGCTTCTTTAAAGTAAAAAGGGAAAATATAAGTGCAAATTATAAACTCAAAGTATGACCAAGTTGACTCTACAACAGAGAACACTTGGCTAAAGCTTACAGCAAATCTAACAGCAAGGTAAATCTCCTTATTACTAATACATTTAAGGTCAAGATTCAACCCTTTGTAGCTAGTCATTTTTAAGTTAAATTAGATTCTATAACTTTTAATAACTCTAAAGTTAGGGTAAATGCAATCTGGGAATCCATCGGTTAAAAAAAAAGTATATATTTTTTCTCTAACCTCTGGGGGCAGCCTAGTTTCAATGCTGTGTAACAGGAACTCGAGGGGCTCTGCCGGCAGCGGAAGAAAATCCCTTTCCGCTCCCTGCAAGCTCTGCCATTGGTTCCAACCGACCGGCTCTGACCATTTATGGATTTCCTTTCCCCTCCCTGCATCGCTCTCAAATCCCTCCATCACTATGAAACAACATCGCTAGCTCATTGCTAGTAGCAAGTAGCAACTTGCTACATGCTGATGGTAAAATGGTAAGTTTTGACTACACACCGGTCACGTCCAGAACATGTGAGCCTGCACCCTGTGAGCGCTGTTACACAGCTTTTCATGGAGCTTGCCGACAGATTTCCGATGCAAGTCGAAAGGCTGTCTCAAGTGATTAGGGTAAATGTGATATAGTTAGTAGCTTTAGTCATATTCCACTCAGTTTTAACATTTTATTTATTTCAAAATCAGAATAATAATCTCTTCACCAAGATCAAATAAAGCTGTAGTAAAATTTGTCCTTCCCATTTATTTGAATGGAAACTGTTAGGGATGCACAATATTTATCGGAGCGATACATTGTCCGCCGATATGGCCATTTTGTGTTATTTCTTATTCTGATAATGACATTTTTGCCTATAAATAACAGCTTTTTTCCTCGGAAGCGGAGCAAATAATTGTTGTTGCAAAGCATGGCTGCAGTCAGTGTGGCTGTTTTTCACAATTTCAGATGATAACGATATTGCAATTTGCAATCCATGTCCTGCAAGGGTTCCGAGAGTTGGGGAAAAGTCTGAGCTGGTGTTACGTTAAACCCAACCTGGCAAGGATGCAATAGATTTGTTTAGTGTTCACGTTAGCTGTTTAGCACTCCCCACTTGTTGACCCGCAGTCCCGCACTTCATACTACATGGCGTAAACCATAGAGAGAACCTCATGCTTTACCCGAAATGAAACGTCCAGGGATTATGTATTTAACTCCAAAAACAACCAACTAACCGCTAACATTATGCTAATGCTAATAATGCATCATGCTGGCTAATAATGTATCATGGTGTTGTTAGCTAATTCTAGCTCTATTTTGGACTGGAGCTGCTGCTGTGCAGGATGGAGGTAGCTGCTGTCGACTGAGCCATGGCCATGACCTGTTTGGAGACCAATAATAAGCAGAAGAAATGTGCACATTACATAAAAAAACATTCGCCCAAAATGCACATTCAAACAGCGCCATATACACTCACATGTACATGTTGTGACTCGTGTACTCAGCGCGTGATGAACAATAATCCAAAGTTACATCAAACAGTAACTGTAGTTACTTCCTCGTTTGCCACAGTGCATGCGCTGTGTGCAGTCATCAGTAGTGCGCAGGACTTTTTACTTTTTACTTTATAATTTGAGATTGTTTTTCTGTATTGCTCCGTCTTCTCCTATGTGACGCTGCGCAGCATAATTGAGCATAATTCAATCTTTATTATAACTTTGTTTCTTATTATTAGGGAGACTTGGTACACAGGTGAGGGGCGCCCCTCCCTTCTTCTTTTGTTTTAGAGCTGTGTTGCAGCTGTGCCCGGGCAACTGAAGCCTTGGTTGTATAGGCTATATACATGGTCTTAATTTGTTCAATCAATATTTGAGCACTTTTCATGGCACAAATGTGGTTTTCATTCAGTTTATTTATTACCGTAAGTTAATTTAGCATAATATTTGGAGCATTTTTGAGTTCATTAAATACATCATTAATTTATTCAGTCACGAGAAGTAAATTGAACCGTTGTTGATGAGCTACAGTATATGCAGCCAGGCATGCTCTGTTTTTCATTTAATGCTCACATTGTGTGTTTATAAATTATAACCCGTTATGCTTGACCTACTGTATCCGTGTCTTATTTGTGCTGATAAACTATAGAATAGAGATCATACTGTGATGTTTGCTTTTTATAGCCGCTTGCGGCGTAGAGGTTTGATGTGTACATTAACTGTTTATTATAGCCTATCAGCTGAAATGCTTTCAGGCAGCTCAATGAATCAGACTGTAAAAATGATGAATGATTCTTTGCACAAGAGTCACTGTCAGTAAGTCCTCTCTTCGAGGCACGCGCAAGCAACTCTCCGCACCAGGTCACAGGTCACACCAGGTCACGCGCATCCGGTCGTCCCGGTCATCAAGTGAGCTCCCCCGAATGGCACGGTATAGATCACACACTGGCTAAGGTAACATAACATAAGATAACCTAAGCAGGCTAATGTAACACAAGATAACCTAAGTAGGCTAACGTATCCTGCTATACGGCAACTCTTGAGGGACACATACACAGAGCCTCGCATATAGACGCAATAGTACACAACATTGAACAGTCTGTTACACTACATTACAGTTAGAATTAGTAATAAAACATATCCATGTGGAAAGACAGACACAGCCCGCTGACCCTCTGCTGTACTTTAAGAAACGCTCAGAAGCGCAAATAGTCAGGAAGCTGCAGCGTTGTCTCCCCCTCCCGTCTGTCTCCTCCCTGCCTCTTTCTTTAGGAAGGTCAAACTAACAAAGAGGTTAGAGCTGTCAAACTAACAATGAGGTGCTTCCCTGTAGAAAATAAGTTGGTCTACAAGAGAGTTTCCATATGAACAGTTAGAAGACAAGTGAAACGTAGAGCATGTTGAACACAAGTCGTGTGGAACAATAATCCACCTCCATAATCTGCAGCTGTAGAATGTTAGCATGGTTCCACTAGTGTGTTCAGACGATGGACTCCTCTAGATCCTCCTCTCGTAGGAAGTTGGATGCATTGGAGGGAGGAGCAGAGTGAAGGAGAACCTCATTCTGAAGCTCCACCCTGGCAGGAGGGGCATCCTGCATGGCACTAGGGGGGTTTACCCTGGCACTAGGGGGGTCTGACCTGGCACTAGGGGGGTCTATGATGGCACTAGGGGGGTCTATGATGGCACTAGGGGGGTCTATGCTGGAAGTAGGGGGGTCTGACCTGGCACTAGGGGGTTCTATGATGGCACTAGGGGGGTCTATGCTGGAAGTAGGGGGGTCTGACCTGGCACTAGGGGGTTCTATGATGGCACTAGGGGGGTCTATGATGGCACTAGGGGGGTCTATGCTGGAAGTAGGGGGGTCTGACCTGGCACTAGGGGGTTCTATGATGGCACTAGGGGGGTCTATGATGGCACTAGGGGGGTCTATGATGGCACTAGGGGGTTCTATGATGGCACTAGGGGGGTCTATGATGGCACTAGGGGGGTCCTCCATGGCAGCAGGGGGGTCCCCATCCTCCTCGCCCTCTCCCCTCTCTCCATACAGCTGACTCATCTGTTTGCAGAGGAGTCCCTCTGTCTCAGGTGGAGGCTCCTCCGTTAGCCCCTCCCTCACTCTGTAGGTGTAGGAGGCCAGTCGCACGGTCCGCATAAACAGGTGTTTCCTGTACGCTCTCTGGATGATGGTCGCAGCAACCTCTTCTTGTTTCCTGCGCAGGGTGCTGCTGATTGGCTCATATGACACCTGTATAGAATAGTAATTATTAATATTTTAGATCATGTTAAAACAATGTTTGCAAGTGCATCATAAAGAATAAAAAATATTATAGCAGAAAGGTGTTAAAACAATGTTCAGTGTTTTAACTGAACATTGATCAATCTGATTGATAGAACCAAGTTAAACTAGAATAGTAACATCATACGCTGTGTACTGATACATCTGATGGATAGAGCAGAGTTAAGCTGAAGTCACCTGAATAATTGAACACATGAACAAATTAATATTCTGGAATTGAAATTAAAAGGCAGATAATATTTTCATCTTATCCACCTTTCATAAAGCGACAGCCGTTATAGGATAGAATAGAATAGAATACCTTGGAAGGGTTGTTGGCCATGAACTTCTCCTCCATGCTGGCTTTGAGAGCATCCATATCTCCTGTATCACCCAGCACCTGCACAGAAGAATAATAGTAGATTTATTGTTACCTCAATAGATCTATTATTACCACATTATATATATTGTTACCTGAGTAGATCTATTATGTATCAGTGAATCATTAGGGTTGTCCGTCCTACAACCCAGGTTTTATGACTGAGAACGAGGATTCTCACATATGGTGAAGCCTGCCTAGCAGCGCTGAACCTGAATGCCTCTCTTTTTTCTTTAAACAAGGCCAGGTCGAAACCTGGCATAGCCCCGGTGCATGGTATCGTCACGCATTTTTTCCAAAGGTGGGTTGTATCATTTTAGATAGTTATTGTCATGCTAATGCCTGTGCAAGTGGTCATTTTTCTGATCAGTTTGTTTTTAAGTACTTATTTGACATATAAAAAGGGATGATTGACAGCTGTGGCAGCCAGTCTCAAGCCGTCATCTACAGGCTACAGGCTCTTCACCTTATAGATCTGTTTTAGATCTGTTTGGGACTAAAGCACCTGGGGGTTTTCATCTTTTAAAGTAAAGATGTTTAAAAAACTATTGCTTGTTACATTTTCAGTGCTGTACCTTTTCTCTGTAAGAATTGTATTGAGCTTGAAATTAACGATATCTACATTATATAATATGAGCTATGAACGTGAACACAACACCATTTATATTATTGCATGTTTTTGTAGATTGTGTACATTGTGTAGATTACAATTATTATGCTTATTATTATTACTATGCTAAGGAAGGTAGGTGAAATCGCTGTCCGTTCTCAAGAGCTATTCAGTTGGTTCATGAAATCGCTGGGCTGCGTGCCCTCCAGTGTTGCTCCTGGCCAATCCCGGCGCCACAGGGCGTGGTTATTGCTTATCCTATGTGGGGTTAGAAATCACGCAACGCGCGTAGAGAAGACACTGCTTGGTAAAACAAAAGGAAGACACTGCTTGATCTGTCTACCAGACTGTATATCGATGGACCGCAATAAAAAGGACATTGTTTTGAGAAAGCTGCGCGAAGTTGGTTGGGGACTTAAGTAAGTTCAGAAAATAATGTGTTTTATTAGTTACTCCAGCTACGTTATCGTTTATTTTAATAAACAATGGTTTTAATGGAAGCAGACTAGCATTAACCGCTTGTCTGTTTTGACGGTTTTTGTCGGCTTCATATTACTCTAACCTAACAACCGATAACGATAGCTGGAATAACACAATAATAGACACATATTTTCAGAACTTACCAGGTTTTCCAACTACCTGCATATGCCAGGAAATGTGTTTTATAATGTCAACTCCCGGGTCTAACCATAACATGGGGCCTACACAAGTGTACACAACAACCAGCCAATAGCTAATCGCTAACGCGTTAGCGTTAGCTTACAGACACTGGAGGTTTTATTTTTGGTATTAAAGCAATAAACGTTTTTATATAGATATCTCAGGGAAGTGCTTTGACTGTGGGGGATGTTCGTTCAATCTTCACAAGCTCCTCTCTTAGCTGTTGTAAGGATATACAGAGAAGAGACCAGGCAGGCTGGCTAACATTGTGTAAAACAGAAGGAACACACTGCTTTATCTGTCTACTAGGGGTGTCACGATACACTCAGTTCACGATACGATACGTATCACGATACTGGGTTCACGATAACGATACGATACGATACGATTTTAACAATATTTTTTTAAACTTGAATAATGACAATATATGACTGGAAAAGTAGTATTTTATTTGAAATGCACAAATACAAAACATGCTGTTGTGGGAAATTGTTATTACAATAACAACTAGAAAAAACATGAGATTGGAGATAAGGCTTATCTTGAAATAGAATGAGTTACACCGTCACTTAGATTTACTTTGAACTAAAAGGTTTCTCAGCAGTATAAATTCTCATTATGCATCTTCAGTTTTTCTTCAAACTCAAACAACAAGACTTTTCTTAGTCTATTTTTTATGCATCTTCAGTTTTTCCTGTCAAGTAAACAGTTTTGCCAGAAACTCAATTGAATGGTTTCTCTCCTGTATAACTTCTCATGTGTCTCTTCAGAGACTTGTTCAACTGAACTACTTTCCACACATTTTTTTTTTTTTCACGATATGAGATTTCATCTCAACGATACATATCGTGACGTTTTACTATCGCGAAATTTCGTGGGACGATATATTGTGACACCCCTACTGTCTACCAGACTGTATATCGATGGACCGCGTTAGCTAGCTAATTAGCCATGTTAGCTGCCTCAGTAGGTAACGTTAGCCTATAGAGAGTATTTATCTGACGTTTATGTTAGCTACTCCTCAAACCTGCGGGTGGAAATGGTTTATGCGATGCGATGTATGTTGAAGCAAGACAACGTTTTAATGTACCTTGAATTTGACAAATTACGACGGGTCGTGCTCACGCAGATCTAAGCCCTGGCCATCCTAGGCTCAACGCGAGACTCATCAGTCATTCGGATGAGTCTTGCGTTGAGGCTATGGCCATCTGTATTTTTACAAACGCCGAAATATTCCCATACAGCCGACGTTTTTAGATGGGGGAAAGTTCAGGGGGGTCCTTGCGTTCTCCTGCTTTATCACACACATGATTGTAAACACACAGGGACAGCTCCTCACAGCTCCTCTCTACTGTGCGTCTGGCATGCAGCAAGGGGGAGGGGCCGCGTAAGCTGCATTCTGCAAAGCGACCTGGGCACGTTGTTTTGGGGAAACAGCTGATACCGTGAGGAAGGTATGACGGCAAATCTTAGTGGGGCAGCGACGCCCTCTAGTGGCCGGCCGCCATTTAGTCGCCTAAAACGGTGCATAATTAGTCTTGGCGACATGCGGGAACATAAGGCCCCTGGTGCATTACCAGCACCGGGGCCAAAAAGACCTTAACAACCACCCAGGTGCCCCGGTGCAGGGCCTCGGCTGTCTCCAGAAAGCGCCTCCACCCTCCCGCAGAGAGGCGTGCCTGCATGGACAGAGAGTTCAACTCCAGTCCCAGGAAGGTCGTAACTAGGGATGTTCATCAGTTATCGAAAATCGATAATTGATCGTTAAGGAATGGAATCGATCATGTGGAATTCTTATCGATTTTGTTATTATTATTATTATTATATATTTTTTTTTTTTGCGGACTAGGTTTGGGTGGAATTCGTTCCTCCTCGCCCCACTCCATTGCACAGCCGACTAACGTGAGGTGGAGCTTCATATAGTCTCTAGTTTTCTGGCTGGGCACGGGCCTTTGTGCCAACAAAACTGTTTTAAACATGGGGAATTCACACCGGTATGCGCCGGGGACAGCAGAGTGTTGGAGAGGAGACACATTGAAATAAAGAGTTCATTGAGGAGAACACGTTGTCTTTCGTATTTTCTGCCATAGGCATTCATTTTGTATTTTTTTTTTTTTTTTTTTACAGTGCACCTGAAGGCAACATGCAAGATACCCACTGAATAAGTGTCCAAATGTTCATGTCATTCTGGCCAATACTCCACTTCTGTTATAGCATTTCAGTCTGGAATATGGAATATCTTTCAATAATCTTTATGACTAAAAGGCTACATTGAAGTAGAAATTTAAATAATTAACTCATTGGTTTTGGATTTATCTAGCTTCAAGAGTGCATTTTTGTTTGTGTGACCCTCAACACAGGCTTTGAGAACCCCGGGCCACTTACTGATACTTATGTTTAAAATAAACCCACTCATATTCTGGTTTATTTCAAGAAAAACATTCCGGCTAGTGGAAATTCTAATTGCCTGGTAACTTTAAAATCTAGCAGCCATATTGGCAGGTGGTCAAAAAAGTTAATTTCAAGCCCTGAGAGCAGGTGGTGACATAGGAGTGAGTGAGAAAAGGATCAAATATTGGTGGTTAAGACTGAATAATGACATCACAACTGTTAATTTAAAATTAGTTATTCCTCTAAACCTGGCTTCAAATGCCCCAAATTTTTCGCGCTGGCGCCGTTCGGCCCTCAGCAAAACCTGGTAGCGAGGAAATTTTTTGTGGCCATCTCTATCATCAAAGTTGCCCATCCATGGGTTACGGCATGACAATATTTATTCGGCCCCCGGCAACAATCTGGGTTTCTCATGTGGCCCCCCATGTGGCTAGCGTATAAGACGAGCTAACACAGTTTCTCTTTCAAGAGTAATAGAAAACAGCTTAGTCCTGGAGCCGGTCTCCACCACTCGAGCGAAGGTAGATAGGCTCCCGTCCGCTGTTCTTTGATAGAAGGAGCAGTTAAGACGGACTTCAGCTATACTCAAAACTAACAGCTAGCGTGATGCTAGTCAAGGTCTCAGAGAGAAAGCAATAACATCCAGTCAGCGGGCTGAATGCAAGCAGAGTGACGTTCACGGTCGGATCGACGCAGGTCATGTCTAAGACATGTGGGCTGCACCAATCACCGGCCATGGTGTGCCAGGATGCCTTCAGGGCACCTGGGTGGTTCTAAAGGTCTTTTTAAAAGAAAAAGAGAGGCATTCAGGTTCAGCACTGCTAGGCAGGCTTCAGCATATGTGAGAATCCGAAGTTCGAAACAAAGTAAAACTATTGTTACCTGAGTGGATTTATTGCATTACCTCAGTGAATCTATTGTTACCTCAGTGGATCTATTGTGTTACCTCAGTAGATCTATTGTTACCTCGGCAGTCAGGGCCAGCAGGATATCCAGACAGTGGATTTTGTCTCCAGGAACCAACGGCAGGTCCATATGGATCAGTTTAATGGTGTTGGGTTTAGGAATCCTCAGAGGATCTTGCAGTGTGTCACAGAAATCTGACAGTGCACTGCAGATTAGAAGAGAATAGCATTATAATTCAATGTGCCATTTGAGGATTGTGACCATGTCTTGAATAAATGTCGGCGTCTTTCTCCTTCCTGGGATACTGTTCCTTGTGAAACATCAGTAAGGATAAGATAAGATGATTGAGGGTTAAACAATCCAAACCACCATTCTTCTCTTAAAATCACTGAGATCTCTGCTTCAGCCTCATACCTGCTCACCTGTTTTCCATAATAATCTCAATACTTTTGTATAATGCCTCATGTATTCTAGAGTTCCCTTTTATTTGGAAAGGTTGAATCTTATGTCTGAAGTGTTTGTATTATTATTATTGAAAAAGGTCAAGGTCAAGGTTACTTTATTTGTACCCATAGGTAGGTTTGGTTGCAGAGAGAGTGACACAACTTTAGAAAGACAGACAATAGGCAGTCGACAGACATAACAGTTATTATTATTATTAGTAGTAGTAGTAGTAGTAGTAGCATGAGTAGTAGTCGTAGGAGTAGTAGTGGTAGTAGTGTTCCTGTATTGTAATTGGGACTTGCCTGTATTGTATGAACTGTGAAGCATCAGAGTCAAACTTCTCCCATGTTTCGTAGAACATCTCAAAGTCGTCCTCGCACAGAGGGTCTGCACTCTCCTCTGTGGCAACATTAAAGTTCTCCAGGATGATGGCGATATACATGTTGACCACCACCAGGAAACACATGATGATGTAACTACAGAAGAACATGATGCCCACAGCCGGGTTGCCACAGTTTCCTCTGACCAGTGTTCCTGGGTTCTCCGCGTATGGGTCGCAGTCTGGAGGCGTGTTCATGATGGGGTTGAGAAGACCGTCCCAGCCTGCAGACGTGGTGATCATGAAGAGGCAGATGATGCTGTTTCCGAAGGTCTCAAAGTTAAACATGTCGTCGACCATGGCTCCTTTCTTCACGTAGGCGAAGTTGGACATGCCGAAGATGGAGAAGATGAACATTATGAGGAAGAGGAGGAGGCCAATGTTGAACAGGGCAGGAAGTGACATCATCAGCGCGAAGAGCAGCGTCCGGATGCCCTTGGCCCCGCGGATCAAGCGGAGGACCCGGCCGATACGAGCCAATCGGATAACACGGAACAGCGTAGGAGAGACAAAATACTTCTCTATGATGTCAGCAAGGAAGAGGCCTGGAGGGAGGAGGGAAGGAAAGTTACAACTACAGAAAGAAAGAGACAAAGCCTTTGAACTGAAATAAATAGTACAGAAAGAAAGAAAGACTGATGGAGGGAGCAAGGAAGGAGAGTTAAAACTACAGAAAGAAAGAAAGAAAGAAAGAAAGAAAGAAAGAATTAAAATAACTGAAAGAAAGACTTAAAACTACCGAAAGGACTTAAAAAAACTGAAGGAAATATTGAAAGACTTACAGTAAAACTACCAAAAGAAAGACTTAAAACTACAGAAAGAAAGAAAGAAAGAAAGAAAGAAAGAAAGAAAGAAAGAAAGAAAGAAAGAAAGAAAGGGTATCTAAACTGAAAAACTGAATCTAAATTGAACTTGATGAAATATCCTATATCCTATAATAAAATTGCCTAGGCAGATGGGCGGTGTCTGTTATTTACTTTTTGCGTCACGTTTTGTGACGTTGATCGGGACAAAGGCCTCGGTCGACCGAGGCGCGGCCCGAGCCCAGGCTCTTACATGGTTTTAGGTCTGGCTGTTATGTGGTTTTGTGCCAGGTAGGTACGTGCTTTTAGAAGTGAGTAAAAGTGTCCTTTCACAGGTTTGAATAAATCATCTGGGCAGCAGCAGCAACAGATGTTTCAGCCAACAGGCCTTCCTCAGTGTTGTGCTATGTCAGGCAGAAAGGACGGCTATATACAATCATGCCTCTCACCTCCCCCATCACCGTCTAGTATGCTGCTGCCACTCTCAAGGACATAAACAGACTGCAGTACATCATCCGCTGTGCGGAGAAGATAATCGGATGCAACCTGCCATCCCTCCAGGACCTGCACGCAGCCAGGAGACTGAAGTGGTCTTGCAAGATCATGGCCGACCCCTCCCACCCTGGCCACAAACTCTTTGAGTCACTCCCCCACGGCAAGAGACTGAGGTCTGCCAAGACCAGAGCCACTCCCCACAAGAACAGCTTCTTCCCAACCGCCATCAGCCTCACCAACAAGGCCCAGAAACCCCTTCCACCAAGGACCTAACCAACACCCCCCACAAACCCTGCTACCTCCTCCTGACTGTAGCTACAAAAACGCGTATCTTGCATCACGCAGTGAGAGGTTCAAAGATAGCCTAGGATGAATTCTGATAGTGTCCGGAATTTAGGGTGACAGCTACAATGACGTCTGATAACAACTGATAGAAATGCCACGTGATCATATCAGTATATAGAGGCTAATAAATAGGTGACGTTACCTCAAGCTCTCTCGCAAAATTGGCACCCCCCATGTTGACCTCTGTTCCCATGACCGGGTCCACATTCTCCTCCTCCTTCTCCTCTTTTTTGGATGTATTTCCAGACACATACATTCCAGTTTGCAAGAATCAAGATTCTTGCTAAGCTTATATTGAAAACTCTCTGGCTTCATTGCTGACATCTCTACCAGACAACACACATTGATGTGTAGCTGGGCGTGCGCTGATGTTTGATTCTACTGTATTGACTGCTGATTGACTGGTATTGACGGAGAGACTTGCAAGCCAGTGGGTGTCAGCATCGTATAGTCTGCTCTACTCTCATCAAACCTGATGTCGTGCCCAAGTAAATTAGATCCAACGTCACACAGTCTGGCCTGCAATAGACTAATAAGATTGCTAAAATCTTAGAGTCTGTAGACGGCTTTAATGGAGGGACACACACAGAGCTGAAGCCCCGCCACTTGGTCTACACCAGGGGTGGCCAAACTTTTTTGGTTGTGGGCCGCATACAGAAAAATATAAGGAGTCGCGGGCCAAACAATATTAAGCGCGGCAGTTTTCGCGGCAAAAAAAATTGGACCAGATGGCACCCTTGTGCCATCAAAAATTAAATTTCTACCTAAATAAATATATGACACATAGTTTATTGATGTGCTCACCTATTACAATGGGTATTTCTGTATGTTTTCAAATTTTCTTTTCCTGTGCCAACAGGTTAATTCATTCAGTATTAAAAATGGTTAAAAATAGATAGACCAGGTCAGGGTACTCAAGTATAACCCATTTTCAATGGTTTTAAATTGAAAAAAACGAAATGGGGGGAATCCGTTTTTTTGTTTTTGTTTTCCGTTTCTTCTTCTTTATTTTTTTGTTTTTTTGTTTTTTCGTTTTAAACTTTAAAACAGAAAAACGTTTTTAGCAAAAACAAAAAACAAAATCGTGGCGGGCCACTTAAAAACGGGCAGCGGTCCGCAGTTGGCCCGTGGGCCGTAGTTTGGCCACCCCTGGACACAGAAGCACAGATAAATGATCAACTGACCCGGGTCTTCACTGTTGTTGTTGATGAAACTGCACTGAGGCAAGATTTAAATGCAACCCACTGTAGGGTGATCATTGATCTATTTGGTTTTGAATTATCACTTGCCTTTCAATATGCCTGTTGGTGCAAAACATTAGACTGGCGACGTAGTTGATGACGGCGCGTGCAGTTTTTGATTTCCACTGTACAGCAGGAATGTAACAGGCTTTAAGGTACATTTAGAAGAGATTTTTTTTTATTAATCACGATTAACTATGGATAATCATGCAATTAATCTTGATTCAATATTCAAATGCATATGTATGTATATACTGTATAATGTGTGTATATATATACTGTACTGTGTGTGTGTATATATACACACACAGTACAGTGGCGGCTGTAGCTCAGGAGGTAGAGCGGGTCATCCACTAATCGCTTTGGATAAAAGAGGTCGGTGGTTTGATTCCCGGCTCCTCCAGTCTGCATGTCGAAGTGTCCTTGGGCAAGACACTGAACCCCAAATTGCTCCCGTTGGTGTGCCAGCACCCTGCGTGGTAACCTGCCGCCATCGGTGTGTGAATGGGTGAATGTACCTCCTGACTGTAAAGTGCTTTGGATAACCATATATATATATATATATATCACTCTCCCACCCACCGACAATGGAGAGAATGACCACCACGAAGTCAAAGGTGTTCCAGCCAACAGAGAAGTAGTGCTGCCTGAGCGCGATGAGCTTCAGACTACACTCCATAGTGAAGACGACGATGAAGACAAGGTTGATCCAGTAGAGCAGCGTAATCTTCTCCTCACTCTGCTCATCTGTTTCCACCATCATGGTCACCATGTTGAGACAGATCAGAACCATGATGAAGATGTCGAAAGCCTGCTTGGTCACCAAGTCAAAGACCAGACCCTGGAACATATTCTGTGGAGAAAACCACACAGAGAACTAGCTCAAATATATTGGAACCCATATTTAGAAGACCTAGATCAAATACAGTATATTCTGTAGAGAGAAATAGACAGAAAACATAGAAGACCTAGCTCAAATTCTGGAGATAAAAAGACAGAAACCATATACAGTATAGAAGAAACATTGATAATAGAGAAACATACAGACACCATAAAGAAGAACTACCCCAAATAGTATGTTATTTTAGCTTCTTAAATATGATTCATGTCATCAGTGTCTCACACTATGTAGTTGTCACCAATTATTTTAAGAATCTGGATGTTATATAAAGGACATGAGGCATCAATAATAATGACAACAACAACAACAACAACAACAATAATAAAATCCCATGGATGCCAGGGTAGGGCAGCGGTAGGTTCCCTGCCTTCCAACAAGATGGTCACCTGTCCAAGACCCCATGTTACCTCCGGTCGGTCGGTTAGTTGGTTGGTCGGTCGGTCGGTCAGTCATTTAACATACCAGAGGTCGTGGTACAGGTTTCTGAGGTTTCTTTGAGCCCAGTTTCTTCATGGCATTGTAATATTTCTTCTGCTCCTCTGTCATGAAGATATCTTTCCCTCCTAAGTACACAGACCAAGCAACACAGTTAACTGAGCAGTACGCACATTCACAACACTATCCAATAATCTGACCAACTATCTGAATGCTGATGCAAATAATAATAATAATAATAATAATAAAAAGGGAACTTATAGCAACTTTGATGACACTACACTAAATATTAGGGGGGGTGACGTCAGTGAGACAGACAGCGGACAAACAGGACAGAGACACACAAGGATGGCAAGGGGAGGGCGGCTCAGAGAAAGCGATGGAGAAGAGGACTGGAAAACTAAGGGATTCTGAATTTCTGATTTCTTGGGAGAGGGACTTCCACAGCCTGGGAGCCGCATGAGAGAAGGCTCTGTCGCCAAAACCGGAGGTTGGACTTGGGGGTGGAGAGAAGGTCAGCTGAGGTGGATGTCTTTTACTTTCTGGGGATGATTAGGTCTTCACAGAACCTCAAATCTTCATGCAAGTCCATTATGACCTACCACTCCATGCGGTGTGAACAGTCACTCAAGGCGACAGTCGCCTCGCTGGTCCAGCACTTGACTTCAATTTTCTGTGCCTTTTCTCGACGCAGCAGGGGTTGGTAGGCAGGCATGAGCCGAATCATGCTGTGGTCTGAGCTCCCCAGGCCTGGTAGAGTCTTGGCATAATAGGCCCTCTCCACGCTGCCGTAACAGCGGTCGAGGGATGCGTCCCCCCGGGTAGGGCATGCCACATATTGATGGTATGCTGGTAAAAGTTCAGTCAGACTGCAAAAATTTGAATCGCCAAGTATTAACTTGGCCGCATTGTAGTATTCTGTGCTTCACTGTGATGTGAGCAGGGTCACAGTACTTGTTGTTCATAAGAACACATACACCACCTCCTTTGCTCTTACCAGAGTTGATGTCGCGGTCTGCTCTCAGCTCAACAGCCGAGTCGTGCTCATTCTCTGTGAGCCAGGCTTCCCACAGACAAATCAGGCAAGTCAGAGAGGTCCTGCACACAAGCTCTGAGATCATCAGCTTTGTTGCAGCTTTGTACATTGCCAAGCATAATGGATGGTAGTGGTTGCCTAAAAGGCTTCTTCTCAAACCGAGTCTGGGCTCCTCCTCTCTTACCACGCTTCCTTGTTCTTGTTATTGTGTCAATTTGACGACACGGAGGTGGTATTGTGGATGTAAAACCATCCTGGAGGAGAGGTGTGGTTAACCGTCCTGGAGGAGAGGTGTGGTTGCAGACCTGAGATTAGTCAGTGCTTCCTGAGTGTAGGTGATCCTGCGCTGTGGCCCAGTGGAAAGCCTCAGCAGCCTACATTGAGTAGTCCATCAAATATAGTCTATTTAAATAGACGATTAAAAACAGGAGAGCTGCTGTAATCCCCCTCATCTTGTGCACAAAGTATTCCTAAAACTGTGTATACAAAATAAAACGGATAAAAACTACCTTAAAAACACAAACTTTTAGGACAAACAAATGAAGTGCATGAGGACAAACGCACCAGACCGTGTCGCCACAATGAGCATGCGCCATATATGTATTGTAACTCCATATATGTATTATCTGAATATCACACGTCAGTCGTTAGACAACCATGTCTGATGTCATCACACGTTTTTACCAACAGCTCATTTTTAGGACTTGTTGTAAGTTGTAAAAAATCTTAGCTTAAGGTCTTATCTTAGCTTTCTGCTGGTTGAAGTTGTAAGAATAATCTTAGCTTTAAACTTATCTTAGATTTCTGCTGGTTGAAGTTGTCGATGATGACTCCGATGAAGAGGTTGAGGGTGAAGAAGGAGCCAAAGATGATGAAGATGATGAAGTAGATGTACATGTAAAGGTTATCCTCATAGACAGGCTGCATTTGTATCTGCACACACGCATGCACGCACGCACACACACACACAGACACACACACACACACACACACACACACACACACACACGCACGCGCACACACACACACACACACACACACACACACACACACACACACACACACGCACACACAGATATGAAGATGATTAAAATAGTTTTAAACAGGACTAGACAGGAGTAGAGATAATTACAGTAGTCCACACGAGATGTAATAAAAGCATGGATGACCTTCTCAAGGTCATGAGAGAACAAAAATGACCTTATTTTAGATATATTCCTCAGCTGAAAGAAAGAGGACTGTACCACACTTTTTACTTGTTCTTCGAATTGGAGATCAGAACTAAAAATAACATCCACGTTCCTTGTAAGAAGTTTAATATGGGCTGACCACCACCTACTAAGTTTGGGCTGAATTTGGTTGATGGCCTGAAGATAACTATTTCCTATTTGCTGTCATTAAGTTGGAGGACATTTTTAGACATCCAACTCTTAATATCAGAAAGGCAGTTATTAAAGCTGCATTCAGAGATGTTTTATAGGCATCGCAATTGGACCTTCCGTTTCTCAGAAAATGTCAACTTTTCTCTGATTGGATCAAAATTGGCGGCGACCTCAACCTATCCAATCAGAGAAAATTTTCTTGAAAACAGAAGGTCAGATCGCGATGCCTATAAAGGCATCGCCTTTGCATGCATTTACTGCATAGTAAATGCATTTACTACATGCATTTTTCCACCCTGAATCCAACGCCGCCATCGTTGAGTCTCTACGAGTTACGGTTGCCGAGTTACAGTACGTCCTCCCTGCCTGCAGGACTACAGGAGAGAGATAGAGGACAGCAGGTCAGTGATTGCTGTCAGAATATAGTAATTTAACACTTATTTTACCACAAAAACATCGCTGAATGCAGCTTTAAGGATTGTGACACTGGGTGGGTCAGTGGGTCAGATATATAAATGTGTCTTCTTCTTCAGGTGCCTTGCGTGTTGCATGCTTGGCCGGTCATGGCTTCCCACTTCTAAGGATCGCCGCAGCGTGGCTGTGAAGGGGCAAACTCTATTGTACAGTAGTATGCTGAGTGCAGCGCTTCAACATCATATTTGAGTCCGTCACACAGAAACCAGACCACAGGCAGTTATAGGGTTAACCCTAACCCAGGCAGTTATAGGCAATGGCGGAAGTCTGGGAATGTCCAATTTTTAAGTCAGTCATTGGCAATAAAAAATAAAAAGCAGTAGGGCCCTTTAACTATAATAAAAACAGCAACTGTATATGTAGGAGTAACTAATTATCACTGCTAAAGTAACTGGAGCTAACAGTAACTAACATAATACTTATTAATATCAACAGTAATTAAGTATTGAATAAATAGTCAAATAAAAGTAAGTCAATATGAATAGTAACATTAACAGTAACCGTGTTGTTAGTAACACCGACCTCTCTAGAATCCACAGCTCCATACATGATGTCCATCCAGCCTTTAAATGTTGCCTGGAACAAAAATAGAACAATAAATAAATAAATAAATAAATAAATAAATAAATAAAATAGAACATTACAGGAATGAAACAACTAGAACAAGAACAATTATTTCAACATTACAGACAGCTTATGAGTTTCCGCTAGGCATAAAGGACTAGTAGTCTAGCAGCAAGTCCTCAAAAAAGGCTTTAGTTTTTGAGATACCCCTACCCGAGGTAGAACAAATGACAACAATGATTTTTCTTATCTTTAGGGTCTCCCATTAATGAAATTGATTGTTGTCAAAAAAAAATTGGGGGAAAAAATGTTTTTTTGGCTGTTCTTTAGAACTACCCCAATCCCTGAAAAAGAGCCAAATTAGGCCAGTCCGAATAGGGGAAAGGTGACAAAAAAGCCAATAACTTGAGAATGCTCACTCTTTTCCTCATCAGATTTGCTGAGGTATGAACCAGGTGGCTGCCCTACATCACCAAATAGTCAGAAAATGATTTACCTAAAAAGATAATGAATTATAGTCCTGTAAATATAGCTTTAGTTTAGGCGGAAATTGTACTTTGTGGTGATAGGAACATAGGACTCCATCACTTTTCTCTCATTTATCAGAAAAACTGAAATCCCTGAAAAATATACCATTACTGAATTGTCTAGGGTGCTATTGAACACTGACCAGTAGTTGTATGGAGATATCTGGTACAGTTCTATTGCAAATGAGATTTCTTTAGACATAGGCCTACTACCTCTTCACTGAAACAGTCAAATTATTGTATGTTATTCTGAATGGGGAATAAGTGGCATAAAAGCCTATAACTTGGGAATGCTCACTCTTTTCCTCGTCAGATTTGCTGAGGTATGAACCAGGTGGCTGCCCTACATCACCAAATAGTCAGAAAATGATTTACCTAAAAAGATAATGAATTATAGTCCTGTAAATATAGCTTTAGTTTAGGCGGAAATTGTAATTTGTGGTGATACAGTAGGAACATAGGACTCCATCACTTTTCTCTCATTTATCAGAAAAACTGAAATCCCTGAAAAATATACCATTACGGAGTTGTCTAGGGTGCTATTGAACACTGACCAGTAGCTGTATTCAGATATCTGGTACAGTTGTATTGCAAATGAGATTTCTTTAGACATAGGCCTACTATCTCTTCTCTGAAACAGTCAAATTAGGTCACTGGCATAATAGTCTATAAGTTAAGAATGCTCACTCTGATGGTCATCATATTTGGAGAGGGAAATACCAGGTCGCTGAACTACATCACCAAATAGTCAGAATGTGAGTAACCCAATAAAATAAAGATGATCTAAATTACAAACCGCCTGGAGCGGCTGTAGCTCAGGAGGTAGAGCGGGTCGTCCACTAATCGTTTTGGATCAAAGAGGTCAATTCCCACCTCCTCCAGTCTGCATGTCGAAGTGTCCTTGGTCAAGATACTGAACCCCAAATTGCTCCTGATGGTGTGCCAGCACCCTAACCTGCCGCCATCGGTGCATGAATAGGTGAATGTACCTACTGATTGTAAAGCGCTTTTAAAGCGCTATATAAATGCAAGCCATTTACCATTACCATAAAACAGAAATAACAAGCTGTAAATATTGGAAGTTTGATTGAAACTGGAACATGAATCCAAGTATAATAGTAATCATAATACATAATACACAATCACAAAAACAGACTAGAAAAACGGACTAGAAAACTAAATAACCAAGGCAAAAATAAAACAGAACAGAGAAATAAAAAGTGGCTGCTTATTTGTCCAGGTATATGGACACTTTTTTCACAGCCAAAGTCCAAATATCCAAATATGAAATACAGTATCAGGCCTTTGTTGAACGTATTATGACCGTACCAGATTATTGTGCCAGTGTTTGGGAGTCTGGGGCACATTCACAACCTTATACTCCATGGACTGCAATTGTAAGGATTGCAAAATACTGATGCAAACAAAACTGTCTAAATATTGTTCAGTCTGGAGGCAGCCTGTCTATCTGGAGACGATCATGTTTAATATACTGCATCCTTAGTATCATTGTCCATTTGTCAGATTAAGCTATCACAATGTTACATTCTTTCCTCTTCTGTGTATCATATTGTAAGCTTTTTCCGAAGTATTTGGATCTTTCATTGTTGCTGCGCATAAGATGTTGGAAGGCCAACAGAGAAGCACTGGCACTTTCCACTCTCTCCACAGTTTGGATCTTTGCAATACAAGTGAGTAATGTCTCTCACTTCTGTAGGTGCTGGGGGATTTCCTGAATAGGACTGGTTGGCTCCATCTCTGGCAATCCATCCCTTGACGATAGGACTCCATAACAGGGGTTTGGGCATGTGACTGTGAAACCATATCAGTGTCTGATACATTGCTCTTGCTGTCTACCAGCATGTCATGCACTCACTGGCTGTGACACAACAAGTAGTTTGTACAGAATAGGAAAGACAACAGCGTTCACCAAACTCAAGACCCATCTCAGTGAGCTCAAAGATCTGGCCCATTTTGGATTTTCACATGACGTGCGCGCACCCCAAAGCACCGAGACAGGCACCCAGCCACCACACCACACACGCCAGCATACCTTCCTCGTTGTGGATTTTTTTCACTGTCAGTGAAGTAGACAAAGCTCGCAGTTTGTCACACATGCAAGTCGAAAATAAGCCGTGGAGACAGAGATGCGGCCGAGTCCCGCTCGGCTGGAGTCCAGTCAGAGCGGCTCGCTTCACCTCACTGGCCCCCCTCTCTCTGCTCTCTCTCCCCGGGAAGCGGTGCTCCAGCAACCCGCCACCGCGCACAGCCGGCTTGGCGGGGTGAACGCGAGCATTGTGTCCAGTATGATAACCATTCCCCGACCTGCTTTTCCATTCCACATCAGCGCTGCTGCCTCAGCCTGTCAAGTCATGTTGTAACGTGACGTGGATACAGGAGAGACTATTTGTTTCGTATTGCAAATAGAACGACATGAGAACGACGGACATAATAATAAAAATGCATCGGACTCACAAGTGTGCAACGTTTTCTGTGCGTGACGATATTTTTTCGGATGGCAGATAAAAATACGCATACCAAACTTCGGACTGTGTGTAAACTCCGCCTGATATTCAGACTGAAGATCGTTACTGTAACTCATAAACTCATTTCCCCTCTACTCAAGAGGACTGGTCTGGAGCCAGGCTATAAACTCCTTGTCCATGGATCATTTTGATGTTCTGTTGCACCTGTTTTCTTTTGGAAAAGTAAATGCATGATAGCTGTGGGATATAGGCTATTGGATTTAATTTAATTTTTGTATTCATTGTATTTGCACAAAAAAGCTCTGTCCAGTAGCCTAACCTGGAACACTTTTATTTTGAGTGTTTGAGTGAGAAGGTCCTAGAGAAGGTCCTTGTTTATTTGGATCCCCATTAGATGTAAGAATTGTTCTATGAATCTTAATTTTTAAACAAAGTTACAAAAACGTTTGTGTAAGCTGTCAATTGTTGTTTTTAGAAAAAAAAATCGGAATCGGCAAAAATCGGTATCGGCAAGTCAGACTATTCAAAAATCGGAAATCGGAATCGGCCAAGAAAATGGCAATCGGTGCATCCCTAGCAAAGAGCAATGTATCAGACAGCGATATGGTGTCACAGTCACATGCCCAAACCAATGTTATGGAGTCCTATCGGCAAGGGATGGATTGTCAGAGATGGAGCCATTAAACCAGTCCATTTAGGAAACCCCCAGCACCTACAGAAGTGAGAGACATTACTTACTTGTATTGCAAAGATCCAAACTGTTGAGAGTGGAAAGTGCCAGTGCCTCTCTGTTGGCCTCCCCTGTACGGAGTTCTGCACCTGCTGTGCAGAATGTCAAAATGTGTCCCCAAACATCTGAGGAACCTGACATTTCACATTCTAGTATCTATATACTTGACCTCTCACTGAAACACATCTTATGTACGCGCAGCAACAATGAAACATCCAAATACTTCGGAAAAAGGTTACAATATGATACACAGAAGAGGATTTTTTTTTACATTGTGATAGCTTAATCTGACAAATGGACAATGATACTAAGGATGCAGTATATTAAACACGATTGTCTCCAGATAGACAGGCTGCCTACAGACTGAGCAATATTTAGACAGTTTGTTTGCATCAGTCTTTTGCAATCCTTACAATTGCAGTCCATGGAGTATAAGCTTGTGAATGTGCCCCAGACTCCCAAACACTGGCACAATAATCTGGTACGGTCATAATACGTTCAACAAAGGGCTGATACTGTATTTCATATTTGGATATTTGGACTTTGGCTGTGAAACAAGTGTCCATATACCAGGTCAAATGAGCAGTATTTTGTTTTCTAGTCTGTTCTCCTGTTTTTGTTCATTAAATGAAATGAAGCACTGAGATTTGGGGCTACCATAAAACAAATGTATTATGATTACTATTATACTTGTATTATTCCATCATGTGAAGACAGGAGATACTACTGATTTATAGTTTGGATTAATGTTCCAGTTTCAATAAAACTTCCAATATTTACACCTTGTATTTCTATGTTTTAGAGGCTTGTAATTTAGATCAACTTTATTTTATTGGGTTCCCCACATTCTGACTATTTGGTGATGTAGTTCAGCCACCTGGTATTTCCCTCTCCAAATATGATGATCATCAGAGTGAGCATTCTTAACTTATAGGCCACAGTACCCATCTGACCTCAAACACTATACCGTCCCAACTCCAACATCCCCTTCATCTCCAAAACTCTTGAGAGGGTGGTTGCCGCCCAACTCCAGTCCCACCTCGACTCAAACAACCTCCACGAACCATTTCAATATGGTTTCCGCCCTAATCACAGCACTGAAACAGCCCTGTTAAAAATAAATAATGACCTCCTCCGTGCAGCTGACTCTGGACTCCTCACCATCCTCATCCTCCTTGACCTCTCCACTGCTTTCGATACCATCTCCCACCCACTACTT
This sequence comes from Poromitra crassiceps, assembly GCF_964638095.1. Taxonomy (NCBI): domain Eukaryota; kingdom Metazoa; phylum Chordata; class Actinopteri; order Beryciformes; family Melamphaidae; genus Poromitra; species Poromitra crassiceps. Next base: position 3,468,796 of record NC_139644.1, read on the forward strand.
CTGGAGCACCTGGCGAACATTGGAATCACTGGTGTTGCACTTTCCTGGTTTGCATCCTACCTCCCGACAGACGACAGTTAGTCCAACTAGGGAACCACTCGTCCGGGTGTTCTGCCGTTTGACCCAGGGGTCAGTATTGGGTCGACTCCTATTCATCACCTACCTCCTCCCCCTGGGTAAAATCCTCCGACACTATGGTGTCCAGTTTCACTGCTACGCGGATGATACCCAGGTCTATATCTCCACCAAACCCACCACCGCTCTTCCTCCCACCTCCCTCACTGCCTGCCTCCAGGACATCAGGAGCTGGATGAGCAGTAACTTCCTGAAGTTAAATGCCAGTAAAACCGAGGCCCTCCTCATCGGCTCCAAAAACATCCTCTCCAAAGCTCAAAACACCACTGCCCCAGACATCATCATTGACAGCTTCCCTGTTCCCTTCTCCACCCAAGTCAAGAGCCTCCGCGTCATTCTGGACAGCACCCTTTCCTTTGCACCCCACATAAAAACATCACCCGGTCTGCTTTCTTCCACATCCGCAACATCTCCAGACTCCGCCCATCCCTGTCCCAACACAGCACCAAAGTCCTCATCCTGATCCACGTTACATCCCAGATTGATTACTGCAGCTCTCTTCTCTCTGGCCTACCCACCAAATTGCTCAACAGACTCCAAATGCCTGGATCATCACCCGCAGTAAATCATCTGACCACCTCACCCCTGTCCTCATTCAACTCCACTGGCTTCCCATTCACTACCGGATTGACTTCAAAAACCTTCTGCTCACTTACAAAGCCCTACACAACCTAGCACCCACCCATCTCTCTGACCTCCTCCAGGAATACACCCCTTCCCGCTCCCTACGCTCTTCCTCAGCTGGCCTCCTGACTGTCCCGCCTCCCTCGCCTCAGTACCATGGGTGCTAGGGCCTTCAGCTGCTCTGCACCCAGACTCTGGAACTCGTTGCCATCACACATCCAACAGTCTGACTCCATCACCACATTCAAATCCCACCTCAAAACCCACCTGTTCAAATTGGTCTACTACCTTTAATCATATACAGTACTCAATCTGTTATTCGCCTGCCGTGTGTATCTCCTGTCTTTTCTTATATCTACGCTCGTCGTATTTTAATGATGCTGGTGTTTGCAATGCTTGTTTTTATGTATGATATTTTAGAATGTCATGTCTCTTTTATGCACTTGGGTGTTTTGAAAGGTGTCACCAAATAAAATGTATTATTATTAGTATTATGCCACTTAAAGAAATCTCATTTGCAATAGAACGATACGAGATATCGCCATACAACTACTGGTTAGTGTTCAATAGCACCCTAGACAATTCAGTAATGGTATATTTTTAGGGTTTTCTTTTTTCTGATAAATGAGAGAAAAGTGATGGAGTCCTATGTTCCTATCACCACAAAGTACAATTTCTGCCTAAACTAAAGCTATGTTTACAGGACTATAATTCATTATCTTTTTAGGTAAATCATTTTCTGACTATTTGGCGATGTAGGGCAGCCACCTGGTTCATACCTCAGCAAATCTGAGGAGGAAAAGAGTGAGCATTCCCAAGTTATAGGCTTTTATGCCACTTATTACCCATTCAGAATAACATACAATAATTTGACTGTTTCAGTGAAGAGGTAGTAGGCCTATGTCTAAAGAAATCTCATTTGCAATAGAACTGTACCAGATATCTCCATACAACTACTGGTCAGTGTTCAATAGCACACTAGACAATTCAGTAATGGTATATTTTTCAGGGATTTCAGTTTTTCTGATAAATGAGAGAAAAGTGATGTCCTATGTTCCTATCACCACAAAGTACAATTTCCGCCTAAACTAAAGCTATATTTACAGGACTATGATTCATTATCTTTTTAGGTAAATCATTTTTTGACTATTTGGCGATGTAGGGCAGCCACCTGGTTCATACCTCAGCAAATCTGAGGAGGAAAAGAGTGAGCATTCCCAAGTTATAGGCTTTTATGCCACTTATTACCCATTCAGAATAACATACAATAATTTGACTGTTTCAGTGAAGAGGTAGTAGGCCTATGTCTAAAGAAATCTCATTTGCAATAGAACTGTACCAGATATCTCCATACAACTACTGGTCAGTGTTCAATAGCACCCTAGACAATTCAGTAATGGTATATTTTTCAGGGATTTCAGTTTTTCTGATAAATGAGAGAAAAGTGATGTCCTATGTTCCTATCACCACAAAGTACAATTTTCGCCTAAACTAAAGCTATATTTACAGGACTATAATTCATTATCTTTTTAGGTAAATCATTTTTTGACTATTTGGTGATGTAGGGCAGCCACCTGGTTCATACCTCAGCAAATCTGATGAGGAAAAGAGTGAGCATTCTCAAGTTATTGGCTTTTTTGTCACCTTTCCCCTATTCGGACTGGCCTAATTTGGCTCTTTTTCAGGGATTGGGGTAGTTCTAAAGAACAGCCAAAAAAACATCTTTTCCCCCAATTTGTTTTTTGACAACAATCAATTTCATTAATGGGAGACCCTAAAGATGAGAAAAATCATTGTTGTCATTTGTTCTACCTCGGGTAGGGGTATCTCAAAATCTGAGGGCCCATTCTGCTAGACTATAGTGTGTGTGTGTGTGTGTACAGACTGACCACTTGCAGCAGAGACAGATATCCCATCCCCACGTTGTCGAAGTTGACCTTGACGTTCTTCCACCTGACGTCTGTGTAACCGCTTTCTATCAGTTCCAGACACTGAGTCTTGTTGTTGACCTCTTCAGGGAGGAAGTACTCCTCCGATGTCTCGTTGAAACAGTAGTACATCTTCCCGGCGAACAGGTTCACGCCCATGATGCTGAAGATCAGCCAGAAGGTCAGGTTAACCCCAGGAGAAACTAACCCTAACAGTCAGGTATGACTGAAACCATGTGAGGGCAGTACCTGAAGATCAGCCAAAAGATCAGACACACCAGCAGTACGTTGAAGATAGACGGGATGGCTCCTACCAGGGCGTTCACTACCACCTGCGATAGACAGACAGAGAGTTAGACAGACAGACAGACAGTTACTGGTTTGCTTGACAGTTTTCTTTTGTTTTGACCAAGCAGCAACCTCCATCTTGGAAAAAGGAAGCCAACACGGAAGTAGTCTGACTCACTGGAAGCAGGCTGCAGAGATAAGCTCTGCCATTGGCTCCGACCATTTCAGTCAGAGCGAAGGAGCAAAAGCTTCTGCACACCTAAATGAAAGGCGCGTTGAGGAGGGAAAACCCGACTGAATCAAAAGAAAATAACTCCCACACACTGGGCTCTATCTTCCCACTGGCCTTAGGCGCTAAACTGGCGTTAAATGCAACAAAAAAAAACACCCTAACCCTAACCCTAATGCAAAAAGTTTATTTAACAGAAAAGAATAACGTTTCGGTCCTAAGACCTTCTTCAGAATCTGAAGGTCTTTGTTTGGAAAGTGTCTTTGAGCACGGTCAAAAGCAACAGTGAACAGTGAAGCACTATATAATATACATTACATTACATTACTAAACATACAATAATGAGTATGAATGTTCTGTAATTCTACTCATATTCTAATATTTCTTATATTTCCATTCTTATACTTATTAAACAATAATGAGAGAGATACCATGATGATGCCAGCCTTAAAATGAGATATAAATCTGGCTTCAAACAGGCAAAATTTTAAATGTAAAACGGTCAAATCTTCTGAAGTGGCCCCTCCCCCAAAAGCTAAAAGTCAAACTCCGCCTATGGCCACGCATCCTGACGTAGGGGTGCCTATTCCGATTCCATTGAAACAATGATGGAGAGGTAGTGTTGAACATGATAGATAACAAAGAATCTGGCCACAACATGCTAGCATGTTTCAGCTGAGGAGGCTTCATGCTAGCATGTTGATGTGTTTGTTTAGAGTCCGCCTTTTTCTTCTTGACTGTTCTAGTGTTTGTTTCATGCAAAGCAGCCCCCCAAGACCTTTCTTCTCAATTTTGTGGTAGAAAAACTGTCACCCTACCAGTCTGTCTATATACCTATGTATCTTTCGGTATGTCTGTGGGCTCTATCTTCCCACTGGCCTTAAAACAGCGTTTAGCGACAGGCCAAGTGCTATTTAGTGGGCGTGGTCAGCGCATTCCATATTTTCCACTCGCCGCTACACCCGGTGTTAACCACTTAACCACGCCTTTTAAGCGTAGAATTATGCACAACTCTGGTCATTGGTGAACTGCTGCTGCATGCTGTCATCTCTTCATGCCAATTTGGATATCTCAGCACATCACAGATCATAGCCTGAATAAAACAATACAACCTACAGCCAGGCAAATACAGATCTGTTCAGCAGGGCTGATGCGGTCTCCCTGTAGCCTACAATATAGAACGTTAACTATCGGTGACATTCCTGATAGCATCCAATTCCATGATCTTTATGTTGTAAACACATAACTTTCACAATAGTGAACAAGCACCCCCACTCGGCTCATTCAGGACAGGCTTAGTTTTATAACGTGTAGGCTACCTGCTGCTCCTGCACATCACAGCACAGGCTAAATGATGCGACATAAATATAGCCTACATTATGTAAAGTCATCGCATAAATGTGTTTTTATTGGAAAAAGTACGTGTCAAATAAGCTAAGTCTTGGTGGGGCGGACATCACAGTACAACCGTGTTACTCATCTATATCACGTTGTATTTGCGACGGATATATATGCCACCTGGATTACATGTATGTTTCACAAAGGGGGGTGTTTTGATTTTAATGTTTAATTTGTCCAATATTGAAATCTTCTAGAATTGCATGTTGTGTTAACATAAATATTATTTGTATCTACCACTTAGCCTACTTAGGCTGATTTGGTTGCTATTTCTTGTCAAAATGTATTAGCCTCTATGCATCCTGGGAGATTTCACGTGTGTCTGTGTTTGACTTTGGTAGGGGAGCCGGCGCAGTGAATAAGGCCTGGTTTTGAAAAGCGCTAAGCGCTAAATTAAGGGGGGAAGATAGCGTTAGGCCGGTATTTAAGGCCGAAACGCCCATTCTGGCCTACTCTGGCACTGAGACACGCCTCTTCGGCGTAAAGCGCATTTCGGGGCCTAAAAACATGATGCTATCTTCCCGAGTCAGGCGTAAAGCGTGTTTTTTTGCGTTTAACGCCAGTTTAGCGCCTAAGGCCAGTGGGAAGATAGAGCCCTGTATGTCTCTCATTTGCCTGTCTTACCCTCATGCCTTCAAAGCGAGACAGAGCCCTCAGGGGCCTCAGAGCTCTCAGGGTCCGCAGAGACTTGATGGCCCCAAGCTCCGAATATCCCAGGATGTTGGCAGTCAGAGACACCACAGACACCTAGAATAGTGTGCCATTGCAAAGATACAGTATATTAGTCCCTAGTCCAACTAATATACAATAGCATCAATAGTTGTATTTAGTGGGCCTCTCTCAGTACTGACAGTCACGATGAGGAAGTCGAGCCAGCACCAGGCATTGGTGAAGTAGGTCTTGTAACCGTATGCTACCCACTTCAGCAACATCTCCACGATGAAGACATAGGTAAACACCTGGTCAGCATACTCCAAAATGGTCTTTATAACTCGACGCTGTTCCATGTGGATGTCTTCAAAGGCCTGGTTAAAACACATGTATTAACATTTATTATTAATTTTAGTATTTTAGTATTTGTACTGACAGAATGAGCCAGATCAACAGTTCATATACATTATACTATGTGATTTATAATTTAGAAAGTCCAGATAAGTCCATCACCACCTGAAAACACCCAACTCATATCGCTGTCTTCTACAGGACAAATATGAAGCTAAGGGTGTATTCACACCTATCTCGTTTGGAGCAGTTGTTCCGAAACAGAGAGCATTTTCCCCCTTGGTGCGGTTCGTTTGGGTGAGTGTGAACACAGCAATCGCACTCGGATGCGGGACAAAACAAGCGGACCGAGATCGCCAAGAAAGGGTGGTCTCGGTCCGCTTTAAACGAACTCTGGTGCAGTTCGTTTGTGGTGAGAACGTGAGCCGACCTCGATCCGCCACAACAGCAGTAAACGGTGCGCATTTTTGGATGAACCAGCTGCCGTAGTCAGCTGTGCTGTGTGTAATGGCCTGAAGAACGAACATTTTTATCGTTTAAAAACAACATCTTTCAGATCCTGTTTTGGCGACTTGACTTGCATCGATAAACTTTGGGGGATTTTTGGATCATCACATCAGCAGTTTGAACTCAATCAACTTACCTCGGACCATGGGAAGCAACGTTAATGTGTTGAATCTCTACGGATGTTGCCTGTAAATTGTGTGCGGTGTGCGGGTGCTGCTGGCTCCCTCTCTCCCTCCCTCTCCCTCTCTCTGGTCTCCATTCAATAAATGAAAACAAATCGTGGTAATCAGAGCCAGCCTTCTTTGTGATAAGATTGTCTGGTTCAATCAGACAATCAGACTGATTGCATGTCTTCCTCGAAATGTCCCTTATTATTAAATTATTTATTAATATTTTATTCCTGACAGGACAGGTGTTCATATAGCCTATGTCTCGGCTAATCCTCATCTCCGTGATAGTAGCCTAATAGCAGAATTTGCGAGGGTCTTTGATCTTCTATCTCCAAATTCCCGATAGCCTAAATAGGCTAAATAAATACATAGGCTTACATAGGCTACATAGCAATAAATAAATAAAGAACTTTCTCCCTCTCTCTCTCCCGATCCCTCCCTCTTTCTTTCTTTCTCTCTCTCTCTCTCTCTCCTCGCACGGCGGACGCCCGACATAGCCTAAAATGTAGGTCTAACAAAACGCATTTTTATAATCATATAGGAAAATCTCTGGGAATTATTTTGTCCATCCCGAGAGGCTATTAGCCTATCAGAGTGTCTGCTGGCCAATCCAGGAAGTTTGACAATACTATTTGGACCGTTTCATTTGTGGCTGTGTGAACACAAACGAACCAAGGCACAAATGCAACAATTGTATCAATTAAGTACCTGAATCGGAACAAAGCAAACAACCTACAGGTGTGAATACACCCTACTCATTTGGAAAATAAAAAAAATCTAGATTGCAGTTTTTAATTTGCTACCAAGGTAAAATCATACAAATAATTAGTTCAAAAGACATTGCACTACCCAGTCAGAGCTGGCTAATGTGGCCAGGGAAAGGGACGTTTGGGGTTCCCTGCTGGAACTGCTCCTCCGCAACCTGATAAGCGGTTGAAGATGATGATGGTGGTGGCATTGCACCCAGTCAACCTACATTGTGCAGTTGATTAGTTGCTATGTAAGTTAGATAAGTTAGCTGGTTAACCGGTTAATGCTAGGGTGTACTTACCTCTGTGAACTGTAGAATGCATGTTAGTAGTCAGCTTGCAGCCATGTTTGTAGCCCACAGCTTGTCATGTAAGCATGATTGTAGCCCAATGCTACTGTAATCATGAAAGACATGTTAATAGTCCATTTGTTACTAGTCTGTCAGTGCCATGTGTCAGCCATGTTGTCTGTAGTAGAGAGCTTCCAGGGTTAGTACACCACTAGTCTCACTGGCCAGCCTCCCCTCCCTACCGTGAGAAGAGTCTGGCGCCGCAGGTCTCCATTGTGGGATTGTGATGGGCGGCGCTTGGCGGCAGTGCCCTTGGAAAATAGTTTCCAACAATCCAACTTGCCGTTTTCAGCGTGTAGCAACGAGCTAGTGTGTAGGTTTCTGCCGTTAGCTTGCTAGCTAGTTAGCGTTGTTGTTTTCACTGAGGCGGCAGGGCACTGTTTACAGCGACACACAGGAGGAGAGAGCGGAAGCCGCTCTGATGGTCGGAGCCAATGACAGAGCTTGTAATAAGCCGGGAGCATCTGGCCGCGACTGAAACAGTTGCTCCAATGGGAGAGCAGCTGTAGAGCAGGGGAGGGCTTATGCCAGCAGCCTGTTTCCGTGCAGCCAGACCACTCTCACGGAAGCGAGAGGAGGCTGGCCAGCGAGACTAGTACACCACACGCATTCCTATTGGCTGGATTTAGAAAAGTAGTGATCAAATCTAATCTTTTCAGTCACATGAACAGATCAAACACACCAGGGTTCCCGAAAGAGCGCCCCTTGTGTGTGTGTGTGTGTGTGTGTGTGTGTGTGTGTGTGTGTGTGTGTGTGTGTGTGTGTGGCCCGTGCTGGAATTGCTTTTTATTTTTATTTAATTTTTTTACAGTGTATACTGAACGCAACATGCAAGATCTGGCTAAAAGTAATCTCATGTGTATAAATTACCATTCAACACTGAGGAAGTGTCCAATTGACCTATCGCTAAGCCACGCCCCGAAGGCAGACGAGCCAATTACAGCGCGTGCAGCTCTAAAATACACTCGGACATTCTCAGCTTAGAGTTCCATAGAGAAGCACTAGAAAACGCGAGTTTCCTCTGGTTTTATGGGGTTTTATACATTTATAAGTTGAAAAAATGGTCAAACGATGTACATTACAAGGTATCCTGGGAGGCCAGGCAATTGATAATATTAAACTATAAAACGTAGATCCACTCACATGCACAATGCTAGTGTTTTGGAGTTAAATCTGCAATCGTGGTGACAGCGAGTATTATGTTCCTATAACACACTGTGAAGGAGCGAGTTCCACACCGTGTCAATCTTTCACCAAACTGTTTACTTCCGTCTAGGGATGCAACGGTATGATTTTTTGACGGTATGATAACCTTGGACAAAAATACCACGGTTTCACGGTATCGCGGTATTGCGGACCTTTATGTGGCATAAAAAATGCCAATGAACAAAATGTATTTTATTAACAGTTTGCTGAATTGTGGACTGAGAAAAAATAAAGTAATGTTAATGTAACCTCCAACTGTAATGACAGTTAACTGGCAAGTATGTGTGTGCTTTGGTAATATAGTATGTAAACTAGGGCTGGGACGGATCAGAAAACCCACGGATCGGATCGCGTGACGGATTTTGAGCCACGGATCACGGATTTTTCGGATCAGCAAAAAAAAAAAAAGAGGCTATATCAGATTTTTTCTCTCAAAATTAGATTTTCGATTTGAATTTTTAATACTATTATACTTCTCTAACCATTTGTTGCCCTGCACAGCTCAAAATATTTTTTTTTCTCATGACACAATTTATGCTTTTACTCTGAAGGCAAAACAACCCAACTTCCTGTTTTAGGTGGCACTGCGCCTAACTTCCTGCCTGTTGCTTGCTAACGTAGTCACATGACACGGGTACAGACCAGACCGGGTGAGTCTGGAAACATAACGTTGATGCTACGTTAAGCTACTCGGTGGCCCCACGTGTTGTTTTGTTGTTATGCGTCCAAGGCAACATTTCACCGTCCGGTGATAATGTGTTCGTGAAACGTGTGCGTGTGTGTGTGTGTGTGTGTGTGTGTGTGTGTGTGCGTGTTGTGGCTCGTGCTATCTTGTGCAGCGCGCAACATGCTGCTCGCATTCCTGTGCTTTTTCAGAGGTGTTGAAATAAGTTTGCTGTCTTTAGTAGCCACTAGCCACAGCCTTCAGAGAGACTTTACAGCGAAGGGATGAGGAAGCTCACTTGTGCTTGCCATGATGATGCCTGTCTGTGTCTGGCTGCGCTGCAGGCGTTCTCATACACTAACGTTAAACGTTAAATGAAACGAAAGGGGGGGGGGGGGGGACCAAGACGTTCCGAACCGTGTGCCGAACCGTGGGGGCTGATCTGTACGGGCCACGGATTATCCGTGATCCGTCCCAGCCCTAATGTAAACGATTTAGTTCATCTAATTGATTTGATGTCAAACTAAAACATAACAATCAAATACACACTTCTCTTTTGTAATGGGTGAACACTGGACACAAATAATGATTGTTTCCTCACACATACACCCCCACTCTGTCTCACACAGGACACATACACACACAGCCCTGTCCCTGTCTCTCTCTCTCTCTCTCTCACACACACACACACACACACACACACACACACACACACACACACACACACACACACACACACACACAGCCCTGTCCCTGTTTCTGTTTCTGTCTCTCTCACACACACACACAAAGTTTGTGCATACGTTTCCACTTACAGATTGGAGGAGTCTTTCGTCATTTTCTAATGTTACTTCTCTTCAGTGCAAAACGTTTTAATAACGACCTGCTGTACAGCGACGTTCGCTCAGTCAACTAACGTGTCGTTAACGTTAGTTAGAGGAGAAAGATAGCTGGTGTTAGCTAGCTAATTAGCCATGTTAGCTGCCTCAGTAGGTAACGTTAGCCTATAGAGAGTATTTATCTGACGTTTATGTTAGCTACTCCTCAAACCTGCGGGTGGAAATGGTTTATGCGATGCGATGTATGTTGAAGCAAGACAACGTTTTAATGTACCTTGAATTTGACAAATTACGACGGGTCGTGCTCACGCAGATCTAAGCCCTGGCCATCCTAGGCTCAACGCAAGACTAATCAGTCATTCGGATGAGTCTCGCGTTGAGGCTATGGCCATCTGTATTTCTACAATAGCCGAAATATTCCCATACAGCCGACGTTTTTAGATGGGGGAAAGTTCAGGGGAGTCCTTGCGTTCTCCTGCTTTATCACACACACGGTTGTAAACACACAGGGACAGCTCCTCACAGCTCTTCTCTACTGTGCGTCTAGGTAGACATGCAGCAAGGGGGAGGGGCCGCGTAAGCTGCACTCTGCAAAGCGACCTGGGCACGTTGTTTTGGGGCTGATACCGTGAGGAAGGTATGACGGCAAATCTTAGTGGTTTTGATACCGTGACTTTTTCAAACCGCGGTATACCTTCAAACCGGAAACCGCTGCATCCCTACTTCCGTCTGCCACACATACTGACAACCCATTCACACGTAAAGCAGTTGCAGTTGACGTAAAACCCATTTTACTGTTGTGATGTAAAACCCCCCTTAACTGCCACATTCAATACATAACAGCGAGATGACGAGTCTTCTCCCTCATTTGGCTTCCATGATCCAAAAGGTATCATGAAATCATCATGGTATTCAGAAAGTCAGCAAAAGAAAATGCTGAATTATGCGAGTTTCCAGTCATTACGTTATGCGCGTAGTGGAGTTGGTGAAGAGGTAGAGAGGGGAGGCTTAGTGAAGAGGAGGCTCATTGATTGATGTGATTATAACATCGCCAGACACCAGTCAAACCCTAAAACGAGGGAATTAATAGCGTTCTCCAAATAAATGTGAGGTATTGTAAAGAGAAAAGATCCAGGAGGAAAACATGATGTTAAAAGCTGTAAGCTATGCCTCTGCTGATCTGCTGCTACACCACCACCCATGCGTGCGTGCCGTTGTCTCGCTATGAAAAACATCTCTACACTATTTAACGTTTCTTGATTATACAGAGGTACATGAAATAGATTACCAGGCGCCACTCTTCAATTCGGCATATAGGCTATATAATCCATGGAGAGGTTACTCTAAGTGAATGTCAATTCTGGATGTGAGTCGCCTGTTATCCCCGCCTGCTGTCTTCCTCCGTTAAAACGTTTGATTAAAGATTCGCTAAAGCCGTTAACAGACATGCACGTATCGCATTTCTTTTTATCGATAGCTTTAAATGTTGTACATTGCCCTCCATGGCATAGTGAAGTACTTTCTGATAGGGGGGTACGGTGGCGCAGTGGTAAGCGCTGTCGCCTCACAGCTCGAAGATCCTGGGTTCGATTCCAACCTGGGACTCTGTGAACGCTGAAGGAATGCGTGCCCGTCCGCATGTACTCGAGTGCCCACCGCCCAGGTGGGGTCGTCAAAAAGGGCCTTTCTGTGTGGAGTTTGCATGTTCTCCCCGTACCTCCCGGGGGTTTCCTTCATATAGGGACCCCCTTCACCAAAACATGCAATATCCTGGTTGCTAATGTGGTTCCTCCTCTGGTCGTTAAGGGAGTAGCAACCAGGATAAATAAATTGAATTAACACTAATGGGGGATAAAAATGGGATAAAAAATCGGGAATAAAAAAAATTATACTTTCTGATGGCTTCTAGACGATATCAGGCCTCAAAAAGTTGTGAAGAGCGTCTCGGGATATAACTTTGACAGTGACGGCTGCCATTATTCTACACAGCCTGCCCTGTGTTTGTCCCGAGTGGGCACGGGGGGTGGGGCTTAGCGATAGGTCAATTGTTCATGTTCAAGTCATTCTAATAGGCAACTTCTGTTGTAGTCTCGCTTGCCAGTCTGTCCCAGCAAGAGTCTGGCTGGGAACGTTTTCACTGTGGACTAGAGGGGGAAAAGGCTGTTTACAGCCATCCACCGAACGTACCATGCAGGCTGGCTTCATTACATAATCCACATCAATAGTTTTCAGCGTGTAGCAACGAGCTAGCGGATAGTGCTGCTGTTGTTATTGTTCCAAAGGCAGCGGCGCAGGCATTTGAGCTCGGCAGATTCAACACATACAACAGCAGAGGCATACAGATTCAACACGTACAGCAGCAGAGACATACAGATTCAACACGTACAGCAGCAGAGACATACAGATTCTACACGTACAGCAGCAGAGACATACAGATTCTACACGTACAGCAGCAGAGACATACAGATTCTACACGTACAGCAGCAGAGACATACAGATTCTACATGTACAGCAGAAGAGACATACAGATTCAACACGTACAGCAGCAGAGACATACAGATTCTACACGTACAGCAGCAGAGACATACAGATTCAACACGTACAGCAGCAGAGACATACAGATTCAACACGTACAGCAGCAGAGACATACAGATTCAACATGTACAGCAGCAGAGACATACAGATTCAACATGTACAGCAGAAGAGACATACAGATTCAACACGTACAGCAGCAGAGACATACAGATTCTACACGTACAGCAGCAGAGACATACAGATTCAACACGTACAGCAGCAGAGACATACAGATTCAACACGTACAGCAGCAGAGACATACAGATTCAACATGTACAGCAGCAGAGACATATAGATTCTACACATACAGCAGCAGAGACATATAGATTCTACACGGGGGGCGTGGAAAGGAAATCCAAATATGGTCGCAGCTGCAGCCAGAGGGGGTCGGAGCCAATTGCAGAGCTTGCAGGGATTTCCATCCGGCCCCGACTGAAATGGTCGGCACCAATGGGAGAGCTAGGTCCACCATGCTGCTTCCACCCAGTCAGACTACTTCTGTTTCAGTCTGGATTCTGGAATATTTTTCAATCATCTTGATGAAATCAGGCTAAATGTAATGTAATAAATTACTGTTCAACACTGAATAAGTGTCCAAATGTTCATGTCATTCTGGCCAATACTCCAGTTCTGTTATAACATTTCAGTCTGGAATATGGAATATTTTAAAATAATCTTGATGACTAAACTACTAAAAGTAATCTCGTGTAAGAAATGACTGTTCTACAATGAGGAAGTTTGAAGTAAAAAAAAAACTGGTTGGTTTTGGATTTATTTTTCTTCAAGAGTGCATTTTTTTCTTGTGTGACCCTCAACACAGGCTTTGAGAATCCCGGGCCACTTACTGATGCTTAAATTAACCTACTCATATTCTGGTTTATTTCAAGAAAAATATTTTGGCTAGTGGAAATTCTAATTGGATGGTAACTTTAAAATCTAGCAGCCATATTGGCAGGCAATCAAAAAAGTTAATTTCAAACCCTCCGAGTGGTGACATAGGAGTGAGTGAGAAAAGGATCAAATTGGTGGTTAAGACTGAATAATGACATCAGAACTGTTAATTTAAATTAGTTATTCCTCTAAATCTGGCTTCAAATGCCCCAAATTTTCAAATGCCCTTTGGGGAACCGTTTGGCCCCCAGCAAAATGTGGCCCTTGGTGAAAAGTAATTGGCGACCCCTGAAATGCACCAACTGAATGATAATAAGGTGTAGGTTACCCTAATAATAATAATAACTAGAACGGGCAACATTTCCTGAAGATCATTTAATTGTGCTTCCTGCCCTCGTGACGCCCCGCCCCCTTGCAATGCCCCTGCCCTTCCATCCAGTATAAATACAGCCCCAATCGGCAATGTATAGCTAGGACGTCTCTAGGCGGTTGCAATGGTGTACTGACTGGTTGCTAGGGTGTTTTTTCGGCTGATCGCTAGGGCGTTTGTAGATGGTTGCTAGGGTGTACTAAGTAATTGTGGGTAGGAATGGCTCGGCCTATCTGAGTAGACGGGGGAGGAGCCAAGGAAACCAGGGAAAAAATAATTTTGATTGTAGAAGTTACGGTTCCAAAGTCATGGACCAAAACGTAAAGAGGGCAGCTATAGCGCCACCGTGAGGTCAATCAGTGTAATATTTTAGGCCAGAGTTGAAGAGTACTCTATGAACCTATGTACACATAGACAGATAGATATTTTTTCCAGCATGTGGCCCACAACCAAAAAGATTTGGCCACCCCTGCCCTAAGGTATTAGGTTACTCTAAGGTTAGTAGGTTACCCTAAGGTTAGTACCTAATGTTAGTAGGTTACCCTAAGGTGAATAGGCATAGGTTACCCTAAGGTTAGTACCTATGTTAGTAGGTTACCCTAATGTTAGTAGGTTACCCTAAGATCATTACCTAATTTTAGTAGGTTACCTTAAGGTCAGTACCTAATGTTAGTAGGTTACCCTAAGTTAGTGAAGTGAGACAGCAACAGAGCTTTTTTACCAGAGCTCCACTGCTGAGCAAAATCATGAAGATGATGAAGGTTTCAAAGTAATTGTGTTCTACAATGGAGAAGCAGGTTTTCCGCAGGTGGGCCCAGGATTTCCCCCAGCCCTGGGACGTGTCTATTTCCAGCAGGGGGCAGCGCCTGTAACAGTCTGACAAAAATATAGGGTTAATACATCTTTTTTTTGTGATCTTTTTTTTATTGATTTACATTTTTAAGTATAAAAGGAAAACAAACCAAGAAAAAAACAACAACATAAAAACCACAAACATCTACAGAAAACGAAACAAAACCTATGCATACACATAGACAAACAGATTCAAAATAACATATTGATAACATATGATATTAGTCTACACCATGTCCCAATTGATTATGTTAGATGAAATGGATAGATCCCTACTCCAGCTGACATTGGCTTGCAATGTTTTTTCTGTGGCCTTGGTGCAAAGAGTATAAAGACTAGTAATCTCTTGAGACGGACTTTCGACTTGCATCGAAAATCTGTCGGGAGGCTCCGTCAAAAGGGGTTCAACAGCGCTCGCACGCATGCTGCGCTTTACCTGATCAAAATGAAGTGAACGTGACCGGTTTGTAGTCAAGTTGCTACTTGCTACTAGCAACGAGCTAGAGTTGTTATTGTTGTTTCATAGCGAATTAGCGATGGACGGATTTGAGAGCGACACGCAGGGAGCGGAAAAGAAATCCATGAATTGCCAGAGCCGGTCGGTTGGAGCCAATGGCAGAGCTTGGAGGGACCAGAAAGGGGTTTTCTTCCGCTGGCGACCGCGCCTCTTGAGCTCCTGTTGCACCACATTGAAACGGGGCTGCCCCAGAGGTTAGAGAAAAAAAATGATTTTCTTTGTTTAACCGATGGGCTCCTAGATTGAAAGACTAGAGACCAAGCCCTTAGTGGTCTTGGATGTGCAAATATTGCTTTTTAATTCTTCACCCCAAGGCACACCGTATGAACACAAAGCACTAGGAAGTTGCAAATAAAAAAAGAACGAATTGCGAGGAAGATTATAATGAGTCTGAAGGTCCTGGAATGCCCGAAGCCTATGATCTGATGTAATATCGGAGATAATATTAATGCCCTTATTCTTCCATGAAGAGAAAGAGATTGGTCGACCACCCAGACAAAGAGATAAATTATTAAACAAGGGTAAATGAGTGTGGAATTTGAATGATATGTTGGCATGAGACTCAACAATTCTAAATGTAGTGATAAGGTGAGAAATGATAGGGCCATAGTTGGATCTACAGGATCTGAGAGGAATGTTGGAGAAAATGATGTCCTGAAGCCTACATGGGCTAATTAACCCTTTCCTCCTCCAATGAACGCCACGCCACCTGTGCTTCTGGGTTGAACCAGATATGAAGAGTGTATAAGACCAAAAGTAACATTTAAAGTTAGGGAGGCCAAGGCCGCCAGAGATTTTTTATCTTTGTAAGATTTCTTTGTTTCTTATTCCAGATACATTTTGTAATGAAGTTATGTAATTTGTCCCAATGACCAGCAGGGGGTGATTAAAGGTAGCATGGAGTGAAAGAAATGAATGCGAGGCAGGATATTCATCTTTATAATGGAAGCCCGAGCTTGTAATGAATTGGGGAGAAGTGACCAACGCTCCAAATCTGACTCCACCTGCCTAGAAATAGAGTTAAAATTACTTGTAACAATTTCTTGAAGAGATGGAACAATTTCAATACCCAAGTATTAAAATTTCTGGACCACTGGGATGTTTGCAGGTGGTGTGGCTAAGGGTTAATACATCTAAAAGCCTTATGATCCACCATAATCACCATAGATAAGAATGCAGTGATGCTTCAAACAGGCCACGCCCACAAAGTGTGGTGCAAGTTCTCTGCCCCGCTCTATCTCTATGGGCAATGTATACATTATAAATAACGGACAAATACATCTTCATTCAAATGTGTTTTTTCTGGAAGCATGTAAAGTTCAAGGAGGTAGAGCGGGTCGTCCACCAATCAGAAGGTCGATGGTTCGATCCCCGGCTCCTCCAGTCTGCATGTCGAAGTGTCCTTGGGCAAGATACGGAACCCCAAATTGCGCCCAATGGCACGCGTGGTAGTTAGACGAGTCTCGCTGGCCAGCCTCCCCTCCCTACCGTGAGATGAGTCTGGTGGCGCAGGTCTCTATAGTGGGATTGCGATGGGCGGCGCTTGGCGGCAGTGCCCTTGGAAAATAGTTTCCAACAATCCAACTTGCCATTTTCAGCATGTAGCAACGAGCTAGCGTGTAGGTTTCTGCCATTAGCTTGCTAGCTAGTTAGCGTTGTTGTTTTCACTGAGGCGGCAGGGCACTATTTACAGCGACACACAGGGAGGAGGGAGCGGAAGCCGCTCTGATTGACATGGTCGGAGACAATGACAGAGCTTGTAATAAGCCGGGAGCGGACATCCGGCAGCGACTGAAACAGTCGCTCCAATGGGGAGCAGCTGTAGAGCAGGGGAGGGCTTATCCCAATAGCCTGTTCCTGTGCAACCAGACGACTCTCACGGAAGGGAGGGGAGGCTGGCCAGCGAGACTACAGACAGACAGACAGACAGACAGACAGACAGACAGACAGACAGACAGACAGACAGGTGCCTCACCCACAGTATAGCAGTCTTCTGGGCTGGAACCATCATGATCTTCCTCCTCCTGCTCCTCAGCCTTAAGAGGTTTCTCCACTGTGCTGCACACTGAAGACTGCTCTTCATACTACACACACACACACACACACACACACACACACACACACACACAATGGAACATTGATCATTGAACAATTGATATTTCCTGTAGTGATCGTGACCAAACCTACAGCAGCCATCATATCAATGGTGCCATTGCGGAATAGAATACAACATTTTACTTGAGGATGGTGTTTGTTGTCTTTCTCCTCTAAGTCAAGGCTCTCGTCCTCCTCCTCCTCCTCCTCCTCCTCATCATCTTCATTGTCATCGTCTGACTCAGCTGTAGCGATGGGGACCCTCAGAGAGATGATGTTGCTATAGTTACTGCTCAGGTTGCCGTGGTTACTGCTAAGGGTGTTGACCTCTGACACAATTTTGTCTGAGGTCACAAAGGTCAAAGCCAGGGACTCCTTCATGTCTTCCTCTATGTTGTCCTCCAATTCTGCTGATATCACAAGCAGAGAAGAATTCAATACACAATATACACAAAACTAACTTCACACAATATACACAAAACTAACTTCACACAATATACACAAAAGTAACATCACACAATATACACAAAACTAACTTCACACAATATACACAAAACTAACTTCACACAATATACACAAAACTAACCCTAACCAGTGAAATCCACCTAGTACAGCATCAGCAGCACCAACCTAAAGCTAAAGAAGCTGTACCAGAGCTGTGTTCTTTCTACCATGCTATAGTACCACAGGTAGACTGTGGGCCAACGGGAGATTTTGTGTCCCGTTCAGTCATTACATTACGTCATTTGTCAGGTCATTTGTATAAAGATCTCTGCTATTAGCTACCGAGCTAACAGCAAGCTTGCTTCCGAAGCGTTTGATAACGCAAGCTAACATTGCTAGCCTGACCCAAGCCCTAAAAATAAGAGATGTTCCCCGCAGCAAGGGCCCCACTCCTCGGGGCCACGACCATCACGGGCCCGGGGGCGGGGTGCGGGGCCAGTCAGTAGTAAATCATAAATTAAACATTGTTTCAAGAAAGCATTTAGATTCATACTTAAAGTTTGAAGTGCTTAATTAACAATGAACTCAATTGGAAATAAGCCAAATAGATAATTTTTCCGTTATAAACTCCTAAATAAATGGGTATATAAGAAAATATTTACTTTATTTACTTATTTACTTATTGAAGAATGCAATTTTCCAGATTGGTTGATGGTTGATGTGCACTATATTGATTCATATATTAAATTAATGTTTATTTATGTATTTGACTGTACAACTCAACATTAAACATCAGATCATAATAATGTAGCCTAGAGAGGCACCTCAGCATGGCAGTTAATTTCATGCCTCATTCATTTGGCAGTACGAGCAACTGTAGCATGTCCCAATTTCCCCTCGGGGATCATTCAAGTTTTTCTGATTCTGATTCTGATTCTGATTCCTACCTGCATGGAAACCAGCTTTCTCAGCCACAGCATGGTCTTGGTCATTGCTCTAGCAGCTAGAGTCTAGCTGTATTCTCTGTGGTTAGATAAGTGTATGTTCTTACCAGCATGCTGGCCTGCCTCAGCATAGCCTGGTTCGGCCTGCTTCATCCCCAGCAGAGTCCAAATGTGTCCCAGGATCCAGGCACGGACCCAGTCTGTAGCCCAGCTGATCCTGTTCACAGCGATCTGCAGGTTGTTCAAGTCGCCCTCTTCTTCAGGAGCTGCCAGGTTATCTCCACTGAACGAACTCAGCAACAAGGCCAGGAACAGATTCAGGACCTGCCATGCAAACATAATTTTATTTTTATTATTATTATTATTATTATTATTATTATTATTATTATTATTATTATTATTATTATTATTATTATTATTATTATACTAGTACAGTGCCCATTTTCCTCGCTCTCCTTCCCCCATTCACACATCATGCTCTCCACTGCACCAACAAGTTGATTGGACCAATCTAAACAGCTTCTAAATCATGTTGATCATACACTGACTTCTAATACTGACTTCTACCCTTCCCATTTTGCATCCCAAACACCTGAGCCCTGTACTACGAAACTAGTTTAACAGATTTTTGCTCATATATTGGCTCATATATTGGCATACAGCCTACAGGACACAGTTCCAGCTGAAACATGCAAGAAGCCTGCATATTTAGTATTGGGGCTATCCCATATTTATCCCATCTATAGGCTTTTCTGGCATGTAGGAGAATATCACCCTCACTCCATTTGAGGCTCCGTTTAGCCTATGATATGCGCTGCGGTGATTAATAGTGATCATATTTCTCCACGCATAGTTGAGCTGTTAAGACATAAAGTGGTAAGTAGGCTTAATTTAATTATGTAGCCTACAGAGCCACAAATGTTTTTCTTGTTATATTCTCAGTTGACTGCAATCTATTTTTCATATGGCGATCTTATATGAACGGTGAGTGACTCCAGAGAGCCGATTATATGGGTCTGTCATGGATTTTGATCTTATCCTCTGAAGCTAACCTGGTCGCGACCAGGTTAGCTTTGCAGCGTCAGTTGCCATGGTGATTGAAAGTTAACTTGCTTTGTAGTACGGCTAAACCAGGTTTAAACTCAAACTTACTCGGATAAGGCATTAAACTAGCTTCGTAGTACAGGCTACTGTTCCTGCACAATATAACTTCAATGCTCTGTCATCATCATCATCATCATCAACCTTTATTTAATCAGGCAAGTTAATTAAGAACAAATTCTTATTTTCAATAACGGCCTGGTGGGAGGCAAAAAAACAACTCCTGAGGGGAAGGGGGTTGGGGGGGAAATAAAAGCATAAAAGTGACACAGAGATAGGACAAGAAACAATTACATTCAGCACAGACCACAAGCAGGCCATCACAGACAAATAGACAGAACAGACAGAACAATACACATACTATATGTATATATTTAAACTGTGTGCTGGCATAGTATGCTAGCACACAGGACGGCAACAAGATCTACACTTTAAAAGAGGAAGAAGACCAACAGTGAATACAAGGGAATCAGAGAGAAGGGGCAACACAGACAACATCATGAGGAGCAATAGGGCTGGGTCGGTTTGAAAATTTTAAAACCGGTTCGATATTGCCGTCTAAACCGGATCGAACCGGTATACCAATTTTTTTTGTAATCATTTTTTTTTTTTTTTTTTTTTTAAGCAGGGCTCCCGAGTGTGGCCCATAACTGTCTGTAGTGCAACTTCAGTCCACCTGATAGTGATAATACACCTCTAAGCTGGTATTGTCAACCAGCAATGATACTGAATAAAAAGAAGCAGGAAACCTGTGTAACAAACACACCCTGTATTTATTTCTCATAACTATTCAGCTTAACTTTTCTTCAAACATCAACATAATAAACAAAATAAGACTTTTGCATACTAGTGCAACTTGAGAAGAGGCTAATACGAACAATAGTGCAATCAGAATGGACTGGCAAAAAAAAACTTTTAGGTTTTTTCGGTTCGCACGTGATCAAACCGGTTTGGGCTCATACACCGAACCGAATCGGTAAAACCGGAAATCGACCCATGACTAAGGAGCAATGACAGGTGTGTGCCATAGTGTTAGTAATAAGGTCATTGAAGGAACGGATGGAGACAAAGCTCTCCATCTTCAGGGTTTTTTGTAATTTGTTCCAGTCATCGGCTGCAGCAAACTGGAAGGAGGAGCGACCCAGAGATGTGTGAGCTTTGGGGACCTTCAGAAGAATGTGAGGCACTGCGAGTGCTGTAAGTGGGAGTTGAGCGTTCCAATAGGTGTGCAAGATAGGGGGGAGTGAGGCCTAGGAGTGATTTGTAAACCAGGGTAAGCCAGTGTATTTTGCGCCTGGATTCAAGGGGAGGCCAGTTTACCATGGAGTACAGTGTGCAGTGATGTGTTCTGTAAGGGGCATTGGTGGCAAAACAGATGGCAGAGTGATATAGGACATCCAGGTGATCGAGAGCTCCCTTGGCAGCCGACCTGTAGATCACATCTCCATAATCAAATAGAGGGAGGCCCGTCCTGACCAGGGTGAGTTTGGCCGAGGCAATGAAGGAGGAACGGTTCCTATACAGGAAGCCCAGCCTGGATTTGACCTTGGCCTGAAGCTTCGTCAGATGTTCTGAGAAGGACAGAGTGCTGTCAATCCAGACCCCCAGATATTTATAGGAGGTGACTGACTGCAGCTCTCGGCCATCAGAGGACGTGATTGTACCGGGTGGGGAGACATTCCTTCTGCCGAGCCACATGACCTTAGTCTTACTGGTGTTGAGAACCAGACCCAGGGCAGAGAAACCCGCCTGCATTAGCTGGAAGCTCTCCTGAAGAGTTTTCAGGACAGCATCTGGGGAGGGCCCAGCATAATATAGAATAGTGTCATCGGCATAGAGATGGACGGAAGAGTTACCAACTGCGAGACCTATATTGTTGATATAAATGGCGAAAAGAACAGCAGCTAAAATGGAACCCTGTGGCACTCCCATAGAGATGGGATGAGGTCCTGGTTGATAAAATCTACTCTGCCTTAAATAACAATGAATATGCTCTGGACATCTTCTTGATATCCAAAGCTTTCGATACAGTGAAAAGTAATGCCTTTGCTGGCTCTTTTTGTTAATGAATTCAGTCCATTTGTCCCACTTCAGGTTATTATCTAAGACAGCCCAGAGGTATTTATACTCCGTGACTGACTGTATAGGCTGTCCTCTAATACTACTAGACAGGATGTGGGCTCTTTCCTAAACTCTAGACATCTCCTTTGTCTTAGAAGATTTCAGGAGGAGATGAGAGCCCTCACACCATTTAACTCCTCTAATTTGGGCCATGCTCCTCATTATCACACTGAGGAAGTGTCGTATAATAATAAGCATATACCATGGCCTGTCGTGATTGCTATATATTGCTATATAGATTGCTATATATACTATATATATATATATATGTGTGTGTGTGTGTCAACTTGATCACTATAAGCGGATGATCATTATATCCGATTTCTTCCTTTTTCTTTATTTCTCATGCAGATTACCATCTAATTGTTATTGACTTTAAAAATGCATACAGTAAGTTAGGCCTCCAGGAGGCTCCAGCTGTTTCAAACACAGTGGTCTCACGTAGACAGAGACGCCACCATCTCTCCACAGACAGAGATGCTGTGATGTCTCCATATACACAGACAGACATGCACTGAGTATTGCTGCTGTATCTTGTTGGCTCATTTTTGGCAGTTTGTAAGTAAAAAAATAAAATAAAACTACTGTAGTTTTAATCATTTTTTCCATTATTCTCAGGTGTGACAAGGTCCAAATGATCACTGTAAGCGGACTATTGATCACTATAAGCAAATTATTTAAACAGCATGTATATGGGAATGATTCGGGACCAAGCTTTTTGATCAATATAAGCGGTTGATCACTATAACCGTGATCACTATAAGCGGATTCCACTGTATATATATATATACACTGTATATATATATATATATATATATATATATATATATATATACACTGTATATATATATAAATAGTGCTATTAATGGTGCACTATCTCTCCAACCTGCTCTTCTCATCCACCGGTTCACCTCAAGATTGCTGTCTCTCCTTTATATTCTGTACACTAATCACTGTTGTGTAGCAACTATGTGAACAGATACATTTGAAAGTACACTGATGATTCTGTAAATGTCAGACTTTTAGAAGGGGAGAAACAGGACCACGGGCCGGTAGTATACAACTTTGTTAATTGGTGTGATCAGTGTGATAGAGCGATGTGCAATAACATAGAGACACTGCATGAAATAGGCCACGCCCATCACAGGGGAAAGCTCTCCATTCACTTCCATACACCAGCGCAATTTTCCTTGAATTAAACATAGCTAAAAGCTGTTGTGTGGTGGGCTGCGCAGACAACAAATGTAAAAAATCGCCAATTAAAGTTTTTTTCTACTCCCGAAGCCGTTGAGAAGAAAAATGTGGATCTAGCTGTCAATGAAGTAAGTTGGAGTGTTCATCTTCCGTATATATGATCTTTGTGTGCAACACGTATAGCAGAACGCCAGGATTTGGGGGGAGTTTCAGGAAGCAGGAAGTCTGTAGACAAACGTTGTGATCGGCTCACGTCTCGTTCGCAGTTCAAATAAATAAAGTAAACGCACATGTCTCATTATTTGACACTATCCAGTTCCTCCTAACATATCTGTAAAACTATCTATCTGACGAGAGTTCCTTTGTTTGCCCGCGGTTTGTTTTGCTAGAAGTTGGCGTGGTAGTTGGTCCTTTGTGTTTTCCCCCGTGTTGGGCATGGTTTCTAAATGATGATGCGCTCCGCAGTGTCTCTATACAACCACTTAGCACTTTAACTCCTATAGTCTCTTTGCTGCCATCATGTTGTCAATGTAACTCCTATAGTCTCTTTGCTATGCCATCATGTTGTCAATGTAAAAGCACTTAGCACTTTAACTCCTATAGTCTCTTTGCTATGGTTAGGGTTATCATTAGGCCATCATGTTGTCAATGTAAAAGGCTTAGCACTTTAACTCCTATAGTCTCTTTGCTGCCATCATGTTGTCAATGTAAAAGCTTTAACTCCTATAGTCTCTTTGCTATGCCATCATGTTGTCAATGTAAAAGCACTTAGCACTTTAACTCCTATAGTCTCTTTGCTGCCATCATGTTGTCAATGTAAAAGCTTTAACTCCTATAGTCTCTTTGCTGCCATCATGTTGTCAATGTAAAAGCACTTAGCACTTTAACTCCTATAGTCTCTTTGCTATGGTTAGGGTTATCATTAGGCCATCATGTTGTCAATGTAAAAGGCTTAGCACTTTAACTCCTATAGTCTCTTTGCTGCCATCATGTTGTCAATGTAAAAGCTTTAACTCCTATAGTCTCTTTGCTATGCCATCATGTTGTCAATGTAAAAGCACTTAGCACTTTAACTCCTATAGTCTCTTTGCTATGCCATCATGTTGTCAATGTAAAAGCACTTAGCACTTTAACTCCTATAGTCTCTTTGCTATGCCATCATGTTGTCAATGTAAAAGCACTTAGCACTTTAACTCCTATAGTCTCTTTGCTATGCCATCATGTTGTCAATGTAAAAGCACTTAGCACTTTAACTCCTATAGTCTCTTTGCTGCCATCATGTTGTCAATGTAAAAGCACTTAGCACTTTAACTCCTATAGTCTCTTTGCTATGCCATCATGTTGTCAATGTAAAAGCACTTAGCACTTTAACTCCTATAGTCTCTTTGCTATGCCATCATGTTGTCAATGTAAAAGCACTTAGCACTTTAACTCCTATAGTCTCTTTGCTATCAGGTTAGGGTTAGGGTTAGGCCATCATGTTGTCAATGTAAAAGCACTTAGCACTTTAACTCCTATAGTCTCTTTGCTATGCCGTCATGTTGTCAATGTAAAAGCACTTAGCACTTTAACTCCTATAGTCTCTTTGCTATGCCATCATGTTGCTTTAACTCCTATAGTCTCTTTGCTATGCCATCATGTTGTCAATGTAAAAGCACTTAGCACTTTAACTCCTATAGTCTCTTTGCTATGCCATCATGTTGTCAATGTAAAAGCACTTAGCACTTTAACTCCTATAGTCTCTTTGCTATGCCATCATGTTGTCAATGTAAAAGCACTTAGCACTTTAACTCCTATAGTCTCTTTGCTATGCCATCATGTTGTCAATGTAAATAACTCCTATAGTCTCTTTGCTATGCCATCATGTTGTCAATGTACTTTAACTCCTATAGTCTCTTTGCTATGCCATCATGTTGTCAATGTAAAAGCACTTAGCACTTTAACTCCTATAGTCTCTTTGCTATGCCATCATGTTGTCAATGTAAAAGCACTTAGCACTTTAACTCCTATAGTCTCTTTGCTATGCCATCATGTTGTCAATGTAAAAGCACTTAGCACTTTAACTCCTATAGTCTCTTTGCTATGCCATCATGTTGTCAATGTAAAAGCACTTAGCACTTTAACTCCTATAGTCTCTTTGCTATGCCATCATGTTGTCAATGTAAAAGCACTTAGCACTTTAACTCCTATAGTCTCTTTGCTATGCCATCATGTTGTCAATGTAAATAACTCCTATAGTCTCTTTGCTATGCCATCATGTTGTCAATGTACTTTAACTCCTATAGTCTCTTTGCTATGCCATCATGTTGTCAATGTAAATAACTCCTATAGTCTCTTTGCTATGCCATCATGTTGTCAATGTAAAAGCACTTAGCACTTTAACTCCTATAGTCTCTTTGCTGCCATCATGTTGTCAATGTAAAAGCACTTAGCACTTTAACTCCTATAGTCTCTTTGCTGCCATCATGTTGTCAATGTAAAAGGGTTAGGGTTAGGGTTAGGGTTAGGGCCATCATGTTGTCAATGTAAAACTTAGCACTTTAACTCCTATAGTCTCTTTGCTATGCCATCATGTTGTCAATGTAAAAGCTATGCCATCATGTTGTCAATGTAAAAGGTCATTTGTGATTTTTCTTTGTTCTCATGTCACTAAATGCTTCTACTTTATGTTGTGCGATTTATGTAATGTTTTATACGAAGCAACCGTGTACTGTGCCCATGGCAACCCCCCCCCCCAATAACGTTTAACTTACCTACCTACCTATGTACTGTAAGCAGACTGATAACATGCTAGTTTAGACCCCATTCCAGTAGCTAGCTAGCTAAGCAGACTCACCACAAGGTTGCCTATGACCATGACCATCATGAAGACGATGAGACACATGGTTTGATCTGCGACCTCCATGCAGTCCCACATGGTCTCTATCCACTCTCCACACAGGACCCTGAAGATGATGAGGAAGGCATGGAAGAAGTCGTTCATGTGCCAGCGGGGCAGCACACAGTCTGCTGCGATGCGACACACACAGTCTTCATAACTCTTCCCAAACAGCTGCATGCCCACCACCGCGAAGATGAACACGATGATGGCCAGGACCAGCGTGAGGTTCCCCAGGGCTCCTACCGAGTTCCCTATGATCTTTATCAACATGCTGAGGGTCGGCCACGACTTGGCCAGCTTAAACACTCGCATCTGTGGGGCAGACAGACAGGTAGATAGACAGGTAGACAGACAGACATGTTGTGTTCCTATCTTAATACTTAATTAGATAGTGAGACAGTTAGACAGACAGACATGTTGTGTTCCTATCTTAATACTTAATTAGATATTAAATCATCACATCGTCTTCGTTTACTTGCTTTATTGGTTTATAACCCGGACCTCTCAACACCATTCCTTCTGGCTGTCACCGGTCTCTGCACTTCCAACACTTTCTGTATCATTGCACATGTGACCTCTATAGTCCAATCAGAATCCAATGCATGACATCCCCCCTTTTCTTGGAAATAAACATATCCACTTTACAAACAAAGTACTGTCTCATACATCAGTGGTTATTGTTTTGCTTTTTCATAACAGCTATTTTCTTGAGCTTAGAAACCATCTTTTAACTTGTGTTGTTTTCCAACATTATACCCCAACAACTTTTCCCCCCAATTATATACAACTGTTCACAATACAGCCACAATACAATAATACTAGCCTGGTAAACCAGCCCGTCACGTGAACTCACATTTCATTTGGTTCTGCGATACTGTCTGGCCCCAAGGCCTGGGAGGGTGTTAAGCAGAAGCTGCAAAGCGGAAGAGCCAATCAGCGACTGCGCTCAGTGTTCGCTGATTGACAGCGCAAGTTGGCCAATCAGGAACGCCACTTGCACTGCACTAACAAAACAATAATGGCCGCCTCCCTGCCTGTCCCGTCAATGTTCGTCTAGTTTAAACAGCCATAAAGTGCAGTTATTGCAGAAATAGACTCAATAACAACAATTAAACAAGTACAGGAGTATCGCCTCAACCGCTGAGTTTCTCGTCAGAAAATGTGTTTTTGCCATTCTCCCGAATGGATTTGGGTTTGAATGGATCTGACACTGATTGGCTGAAGGAGTTGTCTGTCAAGGCTAAGGACTGGGTGAAGAGTTGGGGCCAGAACCAAATGAAATGTGAGTTCACATGACGGGCTGGTTTACCAGGCTACAACAGCCCATTGAGCCCAATACAATATAATACTGTTCACAATACAGCCACAATACAATAATACAGCCCAACACAATATAATACTATTCACAATACAGCCACACCATTTTCAGTTGACTCCAATATGAAATCAGAAAACTTGTCAGGGGCCTTTTTAATCCTCTGTGGTCTGGCCCTTGCTTGATATGTTGGTCATTTGAGTGTCCTGGTGTGTCTGAGTGACGTTTAGCTTGATTCATTAATGTAGCTTGATTCATCTGCTTGATTCATTAATGTAGCTTGATTCATCTGCTTGATTCATTAATGTAGCTTGATTCGTTAGCTTCAATCTTTAGCTTGAATAACTTCCTTTCTGATTGGCAGGACCTTCAGATTGAGGTGGAATCTGAGGCACAATGCCTGGTCATCAAAGATGATGAAAGTATACACATTATTTACAGGAAGACTCCGCTGATTTTCAACCAACTTTGTATCATTACAAAATCAGTATTATATCCAAAAACTGTAAACACTTTTGCAGGCATTCATTTAGTTTGACAATTATTGAGAATTGATTTGAGTTCAGCTGTGGACCAGTGATGTAATTTGTGCATGAATGACATCACTGGTCCACAACTTAACTGTGGCCATTTAAGTAGGTTACTTGTGTAAAAAAGAAAACTAATAAAATCTAATTTTAAAAGTAGAACTACTGATTCAATGTGTTTACTTTACTGTCACTTTGTTGTGCACCATTACTGTACTGTACTGTATCGTGGTTTGTGTTATGTCTACACGCACTGTGTACAGACATGTCTGTATCACGTGTAGCCTACATAGTTATGTAGGTCTACACCCTTTTTCTGTCGGTCTTTGTGACCATGTCCTTGTGTATGTAAGGCTGAGGGTGCTCAGAGCATAAAGAATTTCATTGTATTATACATTGTATTATACACTACTACTTGAACTTGAATTACTCAATAAAAGTAAAAAAGGCTCTGAAATGTAATAAACTATTTCTGTGCTTAGCTAATTGAAACTCTTGTCATATTAATATAATTTGAAGACTATTAAACTTAAAAGCAGAGGTGGAAAGTACTCAATAGGTTTTTGAGGATTTGTACTTTTTAAGTATTTTTATGCTGCTATACGTTTACTCTTACTTGAGTAATTTTAATAATAGATATTCTACTTCAGTATTTTTAAATTTACATTGAGTAAATATGAGTACATTTAGATTTTTGTTTTGCACACAGCACTATGAAAACAGCATAGTACTGTAGCATTGGGACGGCTCGCTAACAGAGCCAGAATCACTTCTGCACTTACTGTATTCATAGCTTTCAAGGGGCGTTACGTGCTGCCGGGAACGCCCACCTGGCGGTCAAAAAAAAACTTGTTCATTCCGTTGCCTGCGAGTCGACTCACGCTGTTTGTTTAGCCAAAGTGCGGGATAGCCTACCTGTTGTGCTATCGGTTGCACTAAACCGACGAGGAGACACGCCTGGCTTGTGTTTTACAGAATCCCGTCGGAGAAAGAAAGGAGGAGGTTGTGGATTTGTGCGACGTGGTTCAGTCGCTGGGGAGGGCAAAAAAAAAATCGCTTTTTTTTCTACCATCACGCACGTCTTTGCTCTTTGCGGCCAACATTTCATCAAAGGTAAGCTCAAGTAACGTTACAATAATGATTAATACCCCGTTAACGTTACTTGAGCTTACCTTTGATGAAATGTTGGCCGCAAAGAGCAAAGACGTGTGTACTTTGATGGTAGAAAAAAAAGCCAAACAGCGTGAGTCGACTGACTCGCAGGCAACGGAATGAACAAGTGTTTTTTTTGACCGCTAGGTGGGCGTTCCCGGGAGCACGTAACGCCCCTTGAAAGCTATGAATAGGGTGCCCAAACTTGAGTAGGATTTGTCAGTACTCTTTCCCCCTCCAAACATGTTTTAAGATACTTTGATTCATGATTTGAATGATGTGGTTTTAGCACAAAAAGTTGCACATAATGCGTGAATGCTGGGAGATCGCGAGATGAGAGAGACAAAATAATGTTACGTGGTTTTCGTCTGTCGTGCATTAAAACTAAAGTAACGAGCCTGTGTTGAAATTGTAAAGAGTAGAAAGTGTACAGTTATTTGTGTTAACATGTAGCGAGTTAAAAAAGGTTGTCAGAAAAATAAATACTCAGTAAAGTGATACCTGAAAAATAAATATGGTAACAAAGTATCTGTACTTAGTTACTTTCCATCTCTGCTGATCCTAGTCAATAGCTGTTACAATGTTTCAACCAAGTTAAATTCATTCATACTTCTCATTCTGACTCTGTTGGTGTGTTTGTGTTTGACTGTCAAACTGACCAATCGGAAGGAGCGTAGCACAGAAAGGCCCTGAACGTCAGCCAATCCCAGCTCAACAAGGCTCATGGTGACGATGATGCTGTCAAAGATGTTCCATCCCACCTGAAGACAGACAAGTTTTACCATGGGAACAGCACTAAAGCAGCACTTATACAGAGCCAAAGTCACACCCACTTCCGGGTTAGGCATACGAACCAAGGGATTTCATCTGCCATTTCCCATACACATTTCGTAAAATGCTTGCAAAAATAGTTTTACTTGGTCAAACCAAGCGATTCAGCTATATTTAGAATCAGGAGAGACCATAGAACATTTCACTTGGACCAAAACAATAAACAAACAAACAAACAAACAAATAAGAAATGTGGATTTTATTTTAGTTTTTTAGTTTTGGTCCAAGTAAAATGTTATAGTCTCTCCTGATTCTAAATATAGCTGAATCGCTTGGTTTGACCAAGTAAAACTATTTTTATAAGCATTTTACAAAATGTATGGCAAATTGTTTGTATGCTTAACCCAGAAGTGGCCGTGACTTTGGCTCTCTATTAGCCAGGAGTTGGAATTGCAGAAATAAACAGAGGAAGCTGTTTTGTTCAATTTAACTTGGTTATGATTTCCCCCTTTTTGCAAGTTTAAAATGGTTCCAATCAAAACCTCCAATGAATACAGTAGAAAGAAGAATGTTTTAATGCAGACTTATGTAGCAGCAGGGACTAGAATCATCATACTGGTGTAATTGTATGCATCAAAGGGAGAAATGGAGCATTTAAGAGAGATTTAAAAATATTGAGATATATAATGGGTATCGCGAAATAGTCTTAAAATATTGAGATATTCTTTAGAGGCCATATTCCAGCCCTATTCCAAATATGTACCAAGCTATCCCAGCAAGCAAAATTACATCATGATGACGTTCATTCTGCCGCTTTATACATAAAATATGTCCAGATTAACAATTTATGCAACATAAAATAAAATGAAATAGTGCCCCTGTTCAACAGTGGCACGTTTAACTAACCATACCATTTCAAAACATGGATCCCTTTTCACTTGTTTTTTCCAATACTATTTTGTGCTCCAACCGTGGAGTCGAGACAGTTTAAAAAACGAAACGCAATTTATGTCATTCAAACCTTATCTCGAAGAATAATTGAGGTTTCCCTCAAATTTTACAAGTGTAACATACACAGCCAGCAGTAATGTTAAGAAAGAGAGTGAGAGCTGTGTGTATTGGCTTTATGTATCTTTGTCTCACATAGGTAATTATTTAGTCATTAATTTAAAAAAAAATGCTTGCAACTGCTGCTGAAGATGAACTACTGTATATTACAGATACATTGGTGTAGTGTGCGTGCATATAGGCTACACTGCACTGCCCTTGCAGCTCCGAGCCTCTGTAAACGTGTGCTTGTAAATAGGGTTTATAAATAGCCAGGTACGAATAGACACTCCGAAAAATAAACCGCCAAGAAGTCGATGGCGTCTGACCTGGAAGTAGTAGTATGGGTCCATGGCCAGCAGCTTGAGGATCATCTCAGCTGTGAAGATTCCTGTGAAAACCTGGTGGAGATATGAGGTCACAGGTCAACGACCTGATGGAGATATGAGGTCATAGGTCAAAGGGCAGGAAAACAGCTACAGTAGAATATTAAGGGTCAGAGGTTAAAACTGAAGGGTCATTACTCTCTAGATTCCATTCTCACTCTCTCACACACACACACACACACACACACACACACACACACACACACACACACACACACACACACACACACACAGAGCATGTTCTTGTACATACAGTAGTATTCCCATGATGTCACATGCATTGCTTACCAATATGGCGCCCTACAATACAGACAGCTCATTGGCTGCGGTTGCTGTTTGATTATAATTATGGATGGCTCGATACCACTTTTTCATGTCAGATATCGATACCAATACCACAACTTTGAGTATCTGTCGATTCTGATACCAATCCGATCCATCTTTCCCCCTCTCTTATATGCCTACAACTAAGCTGAGGGATACGCCAACTTTTCGGGAGTTTCGCACAAGCTTTTCTTATTCTCCACACGCAAGAACAAGATTGTGCATCCATTGCTTAACATTCATGTTAAGTTAAGCTATCAGTTAATTCACCAAGTCAACTAATGTCACATTTAAAATGTTCAATAATCTTGATTAAATCTGGCTAAAAGTAATCTCGTGTGTATAAATTACTGTTCAACACTGAGGAAGTGTCCAATTGTTCATGTTCAAGTACAGTAAGTCATTCTGGCAATAGTCAATTTCTGTTGTAACATTTCAGGATGGATTCTGGAGTATTTTTGAATAATCTTGATGAAATCAGTGTAATGTCATGTGTGAGAAATTACTGTGCAAGAGTGAGTAAGTGTCCAAATGTTCATGTTCATGTCATTCTGTTGTAACATTTCAGTCTGGAATATTTTTCAATAATCTTTATGACTAAAAGGCTAAAGGTAACATGTAAGAAATTACTGTTGAACACGAGGAACTTCAGTCACATAACAGCCTTCTAACGTTAGCCTACCCTAATTTAAAATGAGACATTCCTCAAATGCTTCAAACAGCAGTCCCCCCAACCTAACTCCCCGCCGTGTGGACCTTTGACCCTTAGCCCTCAGCATAATTTGAAACTAAGTGGGGATCCCTGGGTTAGGCTAATAGATTGGATAATAATAATAATAATAATTATTATTATTATTATTATTATTATAATAATAATAAGTATTATTATTATTATTATTAATAACAATAATAATAATAATAGGTTTCATTTATATTGTGCTTTTCAAAGTAATCAAAGCACTTCACATATCAGTGAGGGGGGGAATAATCTCATCTACCACCCATGATGACTAAAGGGAAAGAGTTCAGGGTTGATCCTGACCAGATTTCCCACACTCAGCATGTCATCGAAGGTATCAGTCATGGGGTAATGCTCCATAGCCATGAAGACAGTGTTGAGGACGATGCAGATGGTGATTCCCAGGTCAACAAATGGATCCATGACGATGACGTAGAGCCACTGTTTGATCCACATCCAACAGCCACAGCAGTTCCACTTCAGGAAGATGTCCGCAAAAGCATACCAACATGGACAACAAGGCCTCTGCTCCAGCTCATACTCTGGGAAAGAGATGCAAAGGATTAGGCATCTAGACCACATTAACTAGACCAGTGTAGACATTCGTCATTAGTTAGACCAGGTATAGTTAGCTAGACCAGGACAGGGCTGTAAATAAATAAATAAATAATATAAAATAATTTCTATCTGCTACGATAGTTTAGTTACTAAACTTTAGTAGCTTACTGCAGGTGATTCTTTTTTGTTCTTTTTTCTTTTTTTATGTTTGAAAGTTGGACCCCATCTAACAACCCTAACACATCCACTTCAATTGTTTAGGAGATTTCTTCTTCCATCAGCATGGAAACATAAACACTGCCATCAGCATGGGGGTGAGTAAATAATGACTGCATTTTCATTTTTAGCTGAACTTATCCTTTAATAAATTAATAGTTCCTTTCTTAGAAATTATTAGGAAATTGTAGATTTGGAAAATAAAAGTGTTAAGTTATTTAATTGGGGAGTGAAGGCTTATGCACATGAAGTCCGTATTTTTTTGCACATGAAGTCCGTATTTTTCGTCCAAAATTGTCGCACATTTACAAATAAACACGACCTTATATTGTGTCAATCACGTTTACACATTGACTCAAAAACTTTCGTCCATCATTAATGTTTTTGGAACAGGTTACATTTTCTGCGTTTTTCGCATCCGTCAAAAGCCTTGAACAGCAGTCACATCTAGTCTCCCTCCTGTTTTCAAGGTGTGTGTGTGTGTGTGTGTGTGTGTGTGTGTGTGTGTGTGTGTGTGTGTGTGTGTGTGTGCGTGCGTGCGTGCGTGCGTGCGTGCGTGCGTGCGCGCGCGTGTGTATGTGTGTGCGCCCGTGTGTACATGTACCATCCATGGCTTTGTTATCTTGCTCATGCCTCTTGCTTTCTTCAGTGGCTGAATCCTGCATCTTCGCTGCCTGCAAGACGGAAACACGTGTGCTGCTTAGGATTCGTTTTCCTGGAGCATTTTCATAATTCATTTTTATCGAAAACTGTTACTATACATACTATAGTAACAATGCAGGAGATGCAGTTTACGTAGCTCTAAAACTCAAAAAAACTGACGGTTCCAATCAGGAACCAAAGGGTGCCCAAAGAATATCGGGAGGCCAGATTCACAAAACCTTTTATTTATTCTTTTAGATTACTTTCGCCTTTATTTTTATATGGACAGTAGGCAGACAGGAAAGGTGGGGAGAGAGAGAGAGGGGATAACATGCAGCAAAGGACTGCAGGTCGGATTCAAACCCGGGTCGCCCGCGCAAAGGACCGAGCCTTCATGGTATGCGTGCTACCAGGTGAGCTACCAGGACGCCACAAGGAAAAAAAATCTTCTCAAGTGTAATTTTTTTCTTAACTTTAGTCGAAAAGAAAAAAAAATAGGAAAAAGGCTATTCTCAGTTCTTGTGTATTTTCTTTACTTTCTTCTTATGTTTCTTCCTAAGACAA
Source organism: Poromitra crassiceps (assembly GCF_964638095.1). Classification (NCBI taxonomy): domain Eukaryota; kingdom Metazoa; phylum Chordata; class Actinopteri; order Beryciformes; family Melamphaidae; genus Poromitra; species Poromitra crassiceps. Next base: position 3,503,109 of record NC_139644.1, read on the forward strand.
TTTTTTATTCTTGAAATGAAAGTTCTCAAATTTGTTCTTGATTTTTTTCCTTAACTTTAAGATAGCCCTTCCCCTGTCTTAAAATTCCTACAGTGAAAAGTTAAGCCTCTAATACCAGATGTGCTGCAACAACTGTACTCTTGTGTCTCCATGCTACTTCCAGGCTACTACACATCATTTAGTGTGATGCTTACATTTTGCTCATTGTATGGGATGAACATCCGGGCCGTTGTTGACGTTCTAAACCCAGGGGAACTGGGGAAGACAACAATTTCGATATGCAGCCTGTAGACAATTTGTTGTGGCAGGCAGGGTTCTTAACGCAGGTCTGGAAAAGTATTAAAACTGAATTTGATCATTTCCAGGCCTTGAAGTTTTGGAATTTGGTTAGAGAAATCTGGAAAAGTATGGAAAATGTGGTTCAGGTTCAATACACACATAATTCTAGTTTTTATGTTGTTGTAGCCACTTTGAGTCCACCGTTTTTGTTGATGTGAAGAATAATGTTCAGATAGAGGGATGCTATTTACTATCCAGCTCCTGTCACTGTCAGCATGCATTATATCAAATGCCTACCAAAATCAAATCCACTCAAGAACATAGGAAAATATGTAATTTAAAAATTGAAGGCATGTAGGAACCCTGCCAATCTCACATATTCTGATATTTGTGGCTGTGAAGATCAGTCTTCATCTATGACCTAGTTATCAGCGACAAGATCCATCTGCGTAAATCATATTGAATACCAGACAACTTCAATAAATGGGGACATTTATATCTGTGCCTTTGATTGACCATCACAGCATAAACAACACTCGCCGGGGCTATTAATTGAAGTTTTACAGATGTATCAGACAGACCTGTTGCACAGAAGCCTCTAACGGCACGGGACCTAGAAAGCTGTCTTTTAGTTATCTTTTCTACTTCTTTATCTCTGTATATTGACCTGACCGCTACGCTGCATACAGACACTAAGACAAATTCCTCGTAACTTGCATACTGTGGCAATAAAAGTGATTCTGATTCTGAAGTCAAACTGGAGTTTTCTGGAAATAAATTGGTAAATAAATAAATAGAGTAACTGGAGAGCAAACAGCATGGAACATCTCCCAGGTATTTCATTAATTGTGAGGCCACAATTTTCTCTAAATCCTTGGAAAAAACCGGCAGAATAGTAATTGGCCTGTAATTACATGCATGTTCAGCTGCTCCCGATTTGAAGATCGGTATAACTCTTGATTGTTTCCACCCATCAGAAAACACCCCAGTTTTAATAGATAAATTGATCAGATGAGTGAGAGGGTCGACCATAACATTTCAAATAAAAGCCGAGTCCCAAATTGATAGTGGGGTCTAGCTATATGTTTTGGTAAATACATGCCGGTATCAATTGATACCGGCTGGGGCTATTAATTGAAGTTTTACAGTATGTATCAGACGGACCTGTTGCACAGAACCCTTTGACGGCACGGGACCTAGAAAGCAGTGCGTTTCCTCTTTTTCTGTCCCTCCTTCTGTGTGGTTCGGCTCTGTCTTGCAGCGTATTGTGCGCACAGCAGAGAAGCTGACAGGACAACAGCAACTGTCACTGAGTGAGCTGTATGATGGCAGGGTCAGGAAGCGGGCAGGGAGGATCGTCTCTGACCCCTCTCATCTTGGTAACTGTTTGTTTAGAAAACTTCCATCATGAAGGCGATTCTGTGCCATCAAGACCAGAACCACACGCCACCTAAACAGCTTCTTCTCTCTCCTCAACAAGCCCAATCACATCTGAGGTCATGGCCACTCCCCCCCCCCGTCGTTCCAGTCACCCTTTTTAGAGCACTTTATCTTACTATTTTAATCCATGCGTTTATATAATTAAAATTTTTATCCTAGTTTCTGGTGATTTTATTGTTTTTACGAGTGCTTTTATGAGTGATAGCTGCATTTTTTTGTCAAAACTATTGGTTGTGGTAACCAACTACATGCTCTTTCATGTCCTGAGTGTCTTGTCTTCACTGTCGTATATGTATGTATGTTTATTTGTATCTTGTCGAGTGTGCTGATTCACCAGAATTAATTCCTTTGTGTTCTTGTGATGCATTTGGCAATAAAGTGTTTCTGATTCTGATTCTGACTTTCCGTAGTGGTAACAGGCGGGTTAGTAAATAAACAAAATAAACCAGCTTTGTGCAGCTTGTGATTTGTTAATCTTTCTGGGTATGTATGCTAATCCATACAAGATGTCACAAACAACTGACTTCTTTCAGACAACTTCTTGTGTGTTTCATGTTGTTTAACCTGTTTCTATGACAAGTCGGTAACTTAAAATGTTCCCTGGCTAATTTGGATGCCCCGTGCTGCAAGGCAAGCTAACTGGCTAACTCCACTGTTGAGTCAGTCATTCAAACTAAGTGTGAGCTAGCTTAGCTACCATTACTCGCTAGCTAATCAAACTGCTGCTTTCCAATGAAACACAAACAACTGAATGTGAGTGGTAGCCTAATGTTACTTGTTTGAAATATGGCTGTTTGGCAGCTGCATGCGACAATTACCGTAGGCTACTGAAAAACTATGTACTGTATTGTTATCCAAGCACTATTTACTGGTTTAAATAAACAATTTGATACTATTTACAATCTTTGCTGAGCAAGAAGTTTGTGCAAAAAATAATTAAATGCAGGTCTCAAATTGACGCAAGTGCCAAATAGACGCGGGGCCTGGCTACACATTTTGGTAAATAAACGCATAGGCTATTAATTGAAGTTTTACGGTATTACTATACTTATTTAAAAATGCAGTATCCAGATTGAAAATATCTTTGGAGTGACTGTTGGGTAATTTGTCTATCATTTTAAGAACTGCTGCTAGATTGGTTGATTCTATTTTGAATGAAGGAGTAGTTGTAGTCTTGAGATGTTCCTCAGGTGGAAGAATTCGTTTTGATTTGATGAGCAAATATAAATACTGACCAGTTTTCTCAGTTCTTGAAATTGAAAAGCTGTGACCTACATAGATGCGTAAGTAGTGAGTTAGTAGAACCAGTTGGAAGACTCACCTCTTCCTCTCTCTTCTTCAGGGCTTCCAGGATCTGGGCGTACTCTTCTGCTTTCTGTTTGGCCTCGGCAATAGTGCTGGCGTTCTGCTCGGCGTACGCCATGGCAACCACCGCCAGGATGAGGTTGATCAGGTAGAAGGAACCCAGGAAGATGATAACCACGAAGAAGATCACGTAGGTCTTACCAGCTGCACGCAAAGTCTACAGACAGACAGTCGATCAGTTTGTGACTGAGTTACATGTAGAGTTAACTGTACTAACGACGTCAGTCGGAATAGAACTGGTTAGATGGCTAGTGAACTCAATGCACGCCGTTAAAAAAAGAGTTGACAGCCACTACCAGCGTCTTTGATCATTTTCACAAATCTTTCAAGACCCACAGAATGTTTTGTTTTGTATATTTTGCTTGTTATAAACAGTGTTGGGCAGTAACGCCTTACTAGTAACACGTTAGTGTAATAATATTACTTTCCCCAGTAACGAGTAGTGTAACCAATTACTATTCAAATGTAAGTAATAATTATTGCGCTATGATTATTGGGAACCACTGCTCTAGAGTCGTTTAGAGTGCTCCTAGGATACCTTGCACAGGGAGTGCTTATGTTTTACTTGATGTGTTTTTTATCATCTGTTTTGATTGTTTGTTCTTATCTTGTCTGTCTTTCATTTGTCATTTTGTAACTTTTTATAAATGTTTTACTGTAACTGGGCACTCTTGCAAATGAGAAAGCACTCTCAAGCACCACCCCTGTATAAATAACGGCAAATACAAATGAATCAATAATAAATCTACGAGCTGAAATGTACACCGTGTGAGAGCTCACGAACTGGATCACTAAACCAGAGAGGAGAACTGACTTGTGTATGTTTGCAGCGCTTGGTGAAAAAAATCCTTCAGGTTTGAGTGAGAGGCTGCCCTGCTGTCATGGAGTCCATGGTCCCTATCGTTGCATCGGCGCTGTTTCTAGGCCGAGCGCCTGGCGCAGCTCAAATCAGTGGGCGTGGACCAGTGCACTTGATATCGTCGTGCTGGCGCTAGACGCAGCCTCAACCATTACAACCACGCCTTTTAAGCGTAAAATTATGCACCGTCATGCTCATTGGATAACTGCAATAAACGAATCGCACGCTTGCCTTTTTAGCTCCAATTCCAGTGATCCCGCAAAACCAGACGAAAGCCAAACGCTCTGCCCCCCCCCCCCTCCCTTCATCCAGTCTGTCTGTCTGCATTATAGGCTATTATTCCATATTATTATGCTTCTCAAACCAATCTAACTGCAGTTTCAATACTGCAAGCATGTAAATACGCTACACTATAGATCAAAGTGAAAAGAATGTTCTAAATGCATCGGATAGAAAAATATATAGCCTATGGCTGGATGTCATGAGATTAGATGAAAGTTTGGGCAGAATGATATCGTTTTATCTCTTCTCCCCCACTGCACGATGCAACATCCTCTGAATGACACCTATCACTTTTACTGGATCTGATTACTTTATGATATTTTATTTACAGGATTTTATTATTGAGTAATTGTATTTTATTTGGCCTATATATGCCCACCCCCCCCCCCACCCCCTGCCTACAGGCTCTGACAAATATGTTCATTCTCAATAAAATCTTCAGTAATCAATCAGAGTGGCTTTAAAAGCCAGATTGGCAGCAGCTGGCGCAGTGTGATCAATATGGCAGACCACAACCGATCCGCAAAGTTCTCTGCTGAGGAGAAAATGGTGCTGGCGAATCAGGTGATATATCTGTCCACCATTCATTTTGAATAGCTACAAAACAACTCTTTACTTAAGTCGTTTATTCATCTATCCATCCAGGTTCAAATGTACCATCGCGCACTGTTTGGGGAGGGGAATTACCCCGCCGGGAGGGCCGATATGCGCTGCGGCTTGTTCAGCACCTCGGACAGCGCCGCTGCCACAGACGGGGGAAACATTTGGAAATAATTCTAACTACTATGCTTTGCACACAGAAAAAATAAATACAAAAGACAATTCTGTAATGAATAGCTGTAATGAAGAGTGGGGTTTGAAGAAGCGCTACACAACAGTTTATCCAGTTTCTCTCTTTCTCTCTTTCTTTCTCTCTCCCTTTCTCTCACATTAAACGATATACATGCCTATAATGTCAATTATCTGAATGAAATAATAATACATATTAATTAGGAATATTAGTAATATTAGAAGCCTAGCTAATTTCGGGGGGGGGGGGGGGGTAGTAAAACGTTCAGCTATATTAATACAAAGTTCATATTGCTAATCAAAATGTTCCTAAACGATTTTTTTATACATCAAATATGTGTAGTTAGACAGCTATCCCATTTGAAAAAGATCTGACAGATATAACTCTGCTGCTGTCTGGATGCTGCACATAAATGGGGATTATTATGATAGCCTAAACTAAATAAATGAAACTGTGCATTGCAGCTTCACCCAAAGCCTGAGAAGGGTTGCCACTGCATGCTGTAATCTTCCAATCTTATATTCTATTGTATTCTAAACTGTATTTTTCTATATATTCTATTCTCCATTCACTATCGTGTCCCCTGCGCACTGAATAGGCCTGCTTTTCAAAAGCGCAAGGCGCTAAATTTAGGCCAGCTCGGAAGATATCACTAGGCCGGTATTTAGCGCCGACACGCCCACTTTGGCCCATTCTGGGACTGCGCCACGCCCATTCGGCCTAAAGCGCATTTGGCAGCGTAAAGCCATGTTGATATCGTCCCAAAACAGGCGCAAGGCACGTTTTTTTGCGGTTAAGGCCCGTTTTAGCGCCGAAGGCCTGTGGGAGAATAGGGCCCCAAGTTCTCAGCGCCGTCAGCTGGGTTAAAGATGCGGTACCAGCACTTTGACCAGCAAGCCTGGAGCTCTGTTGATGGGAGATGACTATTGCTTTTCTCTGCTTCCTGGTTTCAGTGGGCCATCACGTCGGATGTTTTTAACCCTCAAAGTGCTGTACTATTTCACAAGGTGCGTAACAGAGCCATCTATCACATAACAGTGAAAACATGTATTGCAGTGGAATCATGTGATTGACGAGGCAGCGTTGTCTCATAAATGCTGTTACGTGAATGGTGGGGATTGAGTTAAGTATATTTATATATCTGGAAGAGGTTTTCACACTAGTCATGGGTCATCAGTCTGAAAACAGGTGGTTGTTAGTTAGCTACTGTAGTTAAGTAGATAAATTTACTAACCAGTTGGAAGAGGTTTTCCCAAAAGTCTTGGGTCATCAGTCTGAAAAGGGCCAGGAAGGCCCAGCCAAATGAATCATAGCTGGTGTATCCGTAGTTTGGGTTTCTCCCTGCCTTCATACAAACATAGCCTTCTGGACAGACCCTGAACATGAATACATTATTATTAATATTATCAATATATGACACAATATTATTAATATTGGCAATATTACTTTTATTAATAGTATCAATATGACACATCATTAGTAATATTATCAACATGACTATGGCCCTGAACATGCACACATTATTATTAATTTTATCAATATGACTGGATATTGTTGATATTCTTATTAATAGAGGCAGCAAGTGGAGCCACATGAACCTACCTAGCCTCAGAATTCTACTATTCATTATATATCTATCATAGCATCACACAACCCTCCCAGCACAGAGCCTGTGCGGTCTGTTATTCCAGATGAGTAATTACGGGTTTCCACCCATAGCCACAGCAGAGAGGGCGCTGTTTCCCCCGCTGGGAAGTGAAAGAACAACAACGGCCATTTTCAATGGCATGACAAAAAGGCTCGGTATTGGAAACGACGCAATATTTAAGAACACAAATAGTCCGGTTCGACGGACAACAAGCTTGGGTTTAATGCAAGTACTACTGGTAACACTTTATAACTGCACAATATTAAGCATTAGTTCATCATTAGTAAATTGATGTGATATCGTGATAATACGATAACCATGATCATTTTGGTTACTGTATGATAATCGTGATGTGAAATTTTCATACCGTTATTTATGGTATGTTTCACAGTATGCTTTGAATTCACAGTCACTTACAGTAATGAATCTAGTGCTTCTAGATTTGACAGCTGCGTTTGATACAGTGGATCACAGGATCCTTTTATCACACCTTAAGCAGTGTGGCATCAAAGGCATGGCCTTCAAGTGGCTTCGGTCCTATCTGACGGATAGGAGCTTCTGTGTCCACCTAGGTGAATATTCCTCGACTGCGGCCCCACTTACTTGTGGGGTGCCCCAAGACTCAATTTTAGGCCCCATCCTCTTTCTTTTATATATGTTGCCCCTGGGGTCTATTTTTGAGAAGCACGGTATTCCCTCTCATTCTTTTGCCGACGATATCCAAATTTATCTGTCGCTAAAAACAAAATGACTGTACAAATCATATGCAGCCTCTGTTAAACTGCTTAAATGATGTCAAGTCTTGGATGGAGATGAACTTCCTCAATCTTAATGAAAACAAGACTGAGATTATAATGTTTGGACGACCTGACGGTTTGGATAAATGTTTTGGTACTCTTGGCCCTCTAACTGCTTACAATCACTCATCTGTTAAAAATCTTGGTGTGTTCTTTTAGAGCTCTTTTAAATTTGATAAACAGATTAGTTCTGTTGTCAAATCCAGCTTATTTCAGTTAAGAGTGCTAACCAAAGTAAAGGGCTATCTCTCCACAAAAGACTTTGAGAGAGCCATCCATGCTTTTATTACCTCTCGGCTAGACTACTGTAATAGTTTGTAAGTGGGTCTAGACCAGTCGTCTTTACGTCATCTGCAGCTGGTGCAGAATGCTGCAGCACGGCTTTTAACTGGAAAAAGAAAGCGAGAGCCCATAACTCCAGTATTGGCCTCCCTGCACTGTCTCCCTGTCCGCTACAGGATTGATTTTAAATTCTTGCTAATTGTATTTAAGGCCTTAAATGGGCTTGCGCCTGCTTTAGTTGATCTCCTACACCAGTGGTTCCCAAACTTGTATGGCTTCAGTACCCCCTTTCCCTGAATTCTGAATCCAAGTACCCCCTTTACCCAACTACAACATTTTGCTTCGAAAACTGCAAGAGAAAACTATAGCATCTGATGCAATGAATGAATGATAACCCACCTTTTGAAGAATATAACATTAATAAATAAGAAATGGAGTGAAAGAGTTCCAATAGTGATTCCTCCTCAGCAGGTTTATTTTAACATTTAATTTATTTTTAATTTATTCTGGCATTTCTCCATTTCCCCCTTTCTCTCAAGTACCCCCTGTAGTACCTCCAGGTACCCCTAGGGGTATGCGTACCCCACTTTGGGAACCCCTGTCCTACACCATCACACTCCACCTAGAACACTGAGATCAAAAAACACCATGTCTTTAGATGTGCCTAGATCCAGACTTAAAACTAGGGGTGACGGTGCCTTTGTGGTGGCTGCCCCCACTCTCTGGAACAGCGTGTTCACATAACAACTGCGCAGACCCCTGAAGTTTTTAAGTCGCTGCTGAAGACTCACCTCTTCTCGTTAGCGTTCGATTCGAGCTGAGCCCTGACAATCCCAATTTTACTTTTATATTCTGTTGTGCCAATTCCTTTACTATGTTTATTGCTCTTTAAACTAGACAAATGCTGACATTACTGCTTGAGACTATCTTTTTCTATTGCTATTAACTCATTCTCTGCCAAAGACGTACTCGGACGTACTTTTTACAATGGCGTTCTGTGCCAAGGACGTACTCGGACGTACTTTCATGTTTTGCTTGTTTACATTAGATCAGACCCTTTCCCAGCCTGTGACATTGTTTCAAGTCAAACTGATGAAAGGAAGCGCTAAATCACGTTTAGTATTTATAGTATAGTCACCCATTTAGCAGTAAACAGAGTCCGTTAGTGAGTGACGATCATGAGCGGCCATTTGTGCATTGAGCAGCATTTGCGGCCATTGAGCAGCTGCCTGTGATTCCTGTGTGCGTGTGTGTGAGACGAGAGAGAGAGAGAGAGAGAGAGAGAGAGAGAGAGAGAGAGAGAGAGAGAGAGAGAGAGAGAGAGAGAGAGAGAGAGAGAGAGAGAGAGAGAGAGAGAGAGAGAGAGAGCAAGCATAAGGGTTCATTTGGTCCGTCCGGACTATCTGGTAAATAAGTTCCAGGAAGTAAAAGTCCGTAAAAACTTTTTTTTATTTTTATTTTTATTTTTTTGGGGAAAACAAATACTGTATATGTCTGATGTGTCACTGAGGCAAAAAATAAAAGGCTCAAAAGAGAGTTCTGCTTGAAACGGTGTCGTTCACTAAAAACCTATTTTTCTCCTATTTCTGTTACAAAGGAGGGCATTTTCAGTGAAAACAAGCTAACTTCCACTGCTTGTAACTAAACAAGGAAACATGGTCGAGTTTCAGTTTTTTACAAGGGGTAAGAAGAGAGTCTCTGCTTTATTGTGAGATATGTTGTGTAATTTTATTCCTAGCACAGAATATTCTGTGGGTCCTGGAAGATCAGGAAATATGCTCAAAATCCTGGCACTGGGAGCACACAGACCGAAATGACCCTGGCAGAGAATGAGTTAACTGTTGTTTCCATTTGATGTGTGCAACCTGTCCAGCACTTTGGTCACCTGTGGTTGTGTAAATGTGCTTTATAAATAAACTTTGACTTGACTTGACGTGGGCAGTCTGTGTTGTTGGCGGAAGTCAGTCTGGTTTGAGGGAGAGATTCAAGTAGGCTACTTTCTCCCCCATCAAACAGTTTTACGCTTTGTTTCTATATAACCGACATGTTTCAAGTAGGCATACTGAATTGTTTGATGCTACGGACTGCACAACATAAACATTCAAAAGTCAACATGTTAGACTGGAGACGCTGTCTGGTTTTTATACAACGAAAAACATGGCAGGTCTCGCGGTGGAGAAGTTAACGTTAGTTGGCCATTGTAAAAGTGCATTTCTGTCAGCGGAACAGCTAGTGATCATAAAGGCAGTATGGATTATACCGGGCATGTATTGGAAATATTTGGTTTTGTTGTACAACACTGTATTGTCTGAAAGAAGTGCTGACCAGCTAGTTACTAAGCTAACGTTAGCTGCTGCTATGCTAACGTTACAGGTCTCAGCCAGAAAAGACTGCTATTCACCTCCTATGTGAAACAGTGGCAGTTTGGTTCAAAGTGAGTGACTGTGTTTCTTCTAGCCTGTGTGATTATTAATCACAGGTATTAATCACTGGTTTAAATAAACAATTTGATACCATTTCCAATCTTTGCTGAGCAAGAATTCTGTGCAAAAATAATTAAACGCGGTCCCAAATAGATGCCGGCCCGGTCCCATATACCGTAGATGCCGGGTCTTAAAATAAAAATAAATGCCTGGGCTACTATTTGAAGTTTTATGGTAGCCTATACCTTCGTGGAGGATGATTGAACCGCAACAGCAGGCACATTTAACGGTGTTCCCACTTGACGAATACAGTTGAAGGTTGAAGGTGCATTTTGTTTTTTTCTGATGGGCAATGATAATGTTTGATCATTGATGTTGTGTTTCGCCCTTATAAGAAATCACTTTGTCACTTACATAGCAATTCGCTGCAGGCTTATCTTTGGCTTTTGTGAAATGTAGCCAAGCCTTTGACGATGAGGGGGCGTGCCGCGTGCCGCGATTCAATCCTTAATTGGATTAAAACCTTTATTAGACAATCGATGTGTGCTGTAGGTCTTCACGGGTTCGGACTGCGCAGCACCAGAGTGACAGTCAGAGCGCTTGAGAGCAGACTGGAGACAGAGAAGAGGGAGAGAGAGAAAGAGAGGGGCGGGGGGAAAAGGACCTGCAGCCGCTAGTATTGATAACAGTATCGATAAGCTCGGACCTGATTGATTTTTGGGTTTTGAGAAATTTGGAACCGGGTCCTTATGAAACCAGGTAGTGATGTAACTTGAGCAACTGTGATGTAGTACAGTGGTTCCCAAAGTGGGGGTTGGGACCCCCAGGGGGGTCGTGAGATCATTTCCAGAATTTGTGAAATTGGCCTAAAGAATATATGAACTACAGAATGTGTGAAATCCAATTTAAAAACGATTAAAAATAGCACATTTTAACCATAATTGTTACAAAATGCGAACGTTTGTATGCTTCAACCACCTCCGGGGATAGTGGGGGTCACGAGCCTCTGGCACCGTTATTTTGGGGGTCGGGGGCTGAACAGTTTGGGAATCCTTGATGTAGTATGAGCCAATGGCGCACAGTTGCACGATGGTGCCTAGGTGGGTGGGTGATGTCTGTCTGTCTGACAGTCACGATTTTGGGAGCCCACGGAGCGGGCGATTTCCATAAATGCAGCCATGGCGCATCATGGCTGTAGCTCAGGAGGTAGAGCGGGTCATCCACTAATCGCTTTGGATAAAAGAGGTTGGTGGTTCGATTCCCGCCTCCTCCAGTCTGCATGTCGAAATGCCCTGATTGTAAAGCGCTTTGGATAAAAGCGCTATATAAATGCAGGCCATTTACCATTTACCATTTTACCATCATCTCCAGAGTCTCCACCCTAGATTCCTAGTTTCTTCAAATTTGGCCACTTGGAGTCAAGGATGAACTGAATAGATTAGATGGTGGTCAAAGATCAAAGTTCAAGGTCACTGTGACCTCACGAATGCACGAATTTTCATGTTTGTTAATGCGATATCTCAGGAAGGCCTTGACGGAATTGCTTGAAATTGGGCTCAAACATCCACTTAGACTCAAGGATGAACTGATTAGATTTTGGTGGTCAAAGTTCAAAGTCACTGACCTCCCGACTGCCATTTCCATGATCGTTAACGCGATATCTCCTCACGAATGCCATTTTCATGTTTGTTAATGCGATATCTCAGGAAGGCATTGACATAATTTCTTCGAATTTGGCTCAAACATCCACTTGGACTCAAGGATGAACTGATTAAATTTTGGTGGACAAAGGTCAAAATTCAAGGTCTCTGTGGCCGCATGTCCGTCAATTTATTGATTGATTGATTTTATTTATGGATATAGCAGAACAAAATCCAAGGGCGTAAAAGTGCGAACACTTATTTCCAACATGGTCCCTGGTCTTATAAAGACAGGACATACGGTAACACATAACATCAAATAAACCATATAGAACAATCAACAAAAACACACAAGTTCAATAACCATTACGGAAGGCTCGCACATTACTTTTTTCGGAAGGTTTTTAAAACCATTCAGAGAATTTAAATTTGGTTAGGGATCTTGTTCCACTCCTCTCCCCCGGTATAGAGGAATGTACTTCTCCCAACTTTGCTTTTCAGATTGGGTAGTTTGCTATGCTGGCTCTCGTGTTCAGGCTATTAGTGTCCCAAACAAACTGGTAGTACTTAGTAAAATAGTTTGGACAAAGATCATGCAATATTTTATAGACCATGATTAGTTTTAGCTGTTGAACTCTACCTTCAACGGGGAGCCAATTTAACTCTTTAAAATGTGTTGGGCTAATGTGCATTCTTGGACTGAAGTTAAGTATGACCCTCATTAGATTGTTCTGGGCTTTTTGGAGCCTGTCTTTTAACCTTTTAGTTATACCACAGTACCAAGATATACAGTACAGGTATAGTCATAGTGACATTAAACCACTGTAGGATATACAGGTGTAGTCATAGTGACATTAAACCACTGTACCAGGATATACAGGTGTAGTCATAGTGACATTAAACCACTGTACCAAGATATACAGGTGTAGTCATAGTGACATTAAACCACTGTAGGATGTATAGGTGTAGTCATAGTGACATTAAACCACTGTAGGATATACAGGTGTAGTCATAGTGACATTAAACCACTGTAGGATATACAGGTGTAGTCATAGTGACATTATACCACTGTAGGATATACAGGTGTAGTTATAGTGACATTAAACCACTGTAGGATATACAGGTGTAGTCATAGTGACATTAAACCACTGTAGGATGTACAGGTGTAGTCATAGTGACATTAAACCACTGTAGGATATACAGGTGTAGTCATAGTGACATTAAACCACTGTAGGATGTACAGGTATAGTCATAGTGACATTATACCACTGTACCAGGATATACAGGTGTAGTCATAGTGACATTAAACCACTGTAGGATGTACAGGTATAGTCATAGTGACATTATACCACTGTACCAGGATATACAGGTATAGTCATAGTGACATTATACCACTGTAGGATGTACAGGTGTAGTCATAGTGACATTAAACCACTGTAGGATATACAGGTATAGTCATAGTGACATTAAACCACTGTAGGATGTACAGGTGTAGTCATAGTGACATTAAACCACTGTAGGATGTACAGGTGTAGTCATAGTGACATTAATCCACTGTACCAGGATATACAGGTGTGGTCATAGTGACATTGAATTAAAGACGTAGCTAATGTCCTCATGGTCTTCTTGTCAAGGAACTTAGATATTCTTGATAAACTGTGTCCTTGAGTGAATTTTCCCAATGACAGAGAGGGCCATAGCTTCACTCCTCATACTTTTCCTGTAACTTAATACCATTACATTCTCCCGAAAAACTGGGTTGGTCCATTAATTTATGCTTTGTTCCAAAAACAATATATTCAGATTTTCCTAAATGGAAGGATAGCTTATTGTTGCATAACTATGTGCTTACATTTAGCCTGGTAAACCAGCCCGTCATGTGAACTCACATTTAATTTGGTTCTGCGAGACGGTCTGGCCCTTAAGCCTGGGAGGGTGTTTAGCAGAAGCTGCAGAGCGGAAGAGCCAATCAGCGACTGCGCTGTGATTGACAGCGCAAGTTGGCCAATCAGGAACTCTACTGGCACTACACTAACAAAACAATAATGGCCGCCTCCTTGCCTGATCGTCTCAAGCAGTAATGTCAGCATTTGTCTAGTTTAAACAGCCATAAAGTGCAGTTATTGCAGAAATAGACTCAATAACAACAATTAAACAGGAGTATCGCCGCAACTGTGGAGTTTCTTGGCGGAAAACATGTTTTTGCCGTTCTCCCGAGTGGATTTGGGTTCAACTGGATCCGACGCTGATTGGCTGAAGGAGTTGTCTGTCAAGGCAACTACGCCCGCCCCTGCTTAGGACTGGGTGAAGAGTTGGGGCCAGACCGTCACGCAGAACCAAATGAAATGTGAGTTCACGTGACGGGCTGGTTTACCAGGCTACCCTGCGGGTAGATTTGGTGGTTGACAGTGTCGAAAGCTTTTTGTAAATCAAGAATTGCATTCCACAAAACATGCCACTATCAATTTGTTTTTTAATGAAGTCCGTTAGGAAGGTGAAACAGATATCCATTGAGTAAGATTGTCTAAAACCAGATTGAAAAGCATGTAAAATATTAAAATGCTTGACATAATTAAAAACTCTTCTCATAAACAGCTCATTCAAGGATTTTACTTAAAACACTTAAAATAGATACAGGCCTGCAATTACTTTGTTCCTTCCTACTGCCTATATTATATAAAGGAGTGACTCTTGCCATTTTACATTCCTGAGGGACCTTTGATTGTGAAATAGAAAGATGTATTATATGTGTGACAAATGGGGTAATGACATCTACGGCATCCCTCGGACGTTTTGCTGGGATGGCATCTAAGTCAGTGGCTTTTTGGGGATCAAGACCACTGAGCATTTTGGTAATAGTGGAGATTGATACTTTGGATAGAGATAACTATTCTACTAGGATCCCTTTTGATTGGTAGTACTTTTTAACAAGAGGTTCGTCAAAGGACTTTGTGTTGACATGAAGTTTCTGCACTAGGTCGTGTGCTATGGTTATAAAAAACGGATTAAAACTGTTGGTGACAGTAGCCTTATCAAAGCTAAGAGACCCATTTATATTCAAACATATATTACTTTGTTTAGTTTTGGACATATCCTTGGTCCCTAATACCTTAAAGAGATATTCAACCCGGCAAATATTCAATGATATTCAAGATATTCAATGCGGCAGATCAAATCAACGTAATTTAGAAATGAGATCGGCGCTTTGTATGAATCGAGATCACGATTTTATTTCGATTAATCGTGCAGCCCTAGTTCTATGGGTACCCTTTGAAAATTTAAATGACTAAGAATTACTTAGTAATGTACTGTATGAACTTAGTAATTCTTAGTAATGTATGAACAATGCTTTACAAATTATGAAATTAGTATTTACAAATACTTAAGTAATGCTTATAGTGTGCAGTTATATTAAAGTATTACCGTAATTTAATTTAATTTAATGTGATTGCTACATGTATGAAAAAGTAGGGCCTTTGAGAATCTAACCCGCAGTAGGATTTTGGTGTGTGTGTGTGTGTGTGTGTGTGTGTGTGTGTGTGTGTGTGTGTGTGTGTGTGTGTGTGTGTGCGTGCGTGCGTGTGTGCGTGTGTGCGTGTGTGTGTGTGCGTGCGTGCGTGTGTGAGACTATGATATGTAATGAATAGTCAAATTCTGAAGCTAGAACATACCCAGCATCAGAGGCGTTCCCACAAAGCAGAGGATCCAACTGGCCACTCAGATAGTAGTGGTTCGCTATAACAGACACAGACAGGCAGGCAGGCAGACAGACAGACAGACAGGATTTTAGTTTAGGTTAGTATATTTGATTGAAATAAATTGTACATTATGAATGCATTCTAAAATCATGGAGGAGTACACACAAACTTGCTGAATTATTTCCATTGTGGTCCTCCTGACACTAGAACAGGTTGAAGGTGATAGATAGGTGAGCTCAAAACTGTATTTAACAATATGAGCCCCAGGTATTGCAAGCCTGAGGGTTGGAGGTATTGAGACACGTATCAGTTTGTACGCCGACGATGTAATATTATACCTACATAACTCCGAAAAATCGATCCCCCCTCTCCTGGAGTTAATCCTTCGGTAACCTATCAGGATACACAATTAACTGGACAAAGAGTGACTTTATGCCACTGTCTGATGTCTTTACTCCCGGTTTTCTGGAAAATCTCCCATTTAAATTGGTAAAGGACCGCCTTACCTATCTCGGCTTGACCATACCCAGAGACCCTAAACTAATATTTAAGTTGAATTTTGATGATTTTTTTTCAAGACTTAAACAATGTATAAAAAACTGGAAAATCCTCCCTTTATCTATGATTGGCCGTATAAACTCGGTCAAGATGGTTTCACTTCCCAGGCCCTCAGACACCCAAATCAAGGCACGTATCGCTGCATGCCTCAAAGACATTGGTGCTTGGATGTCTGCCCACCATCTCAAGCTGAATCTTGGTAAGACAGAGCTACTATAAAGCAGGTTACGCACCCACACCTGAACATAAAGCAGGTTACGCACCCACACCTGTACATAAAGCAGGTTACGCACCCACACCTGTACATAAGGCAGGTTACGCACCCACACCTGAACATAAAGCAGGTTACGCACCCACACCTGTACATAAAGCAGGTTACGCACCCACACCTGTACATAAAGCAGGTTACGCACCCACACCTGTACATAAAGCAGGTTACGCACCCACACCTGAACATAAAGCAGGTTACGCACCCACACCTGAACATAAAGCAGGTTACGCACCCACACCTGAACATAAAGCAGGTTACGCACCCACACCTGAACATAAAGCAGGTTACGCACCCACACCTGTACATAAAGCAGGTTACGCACCCACACCTGTACATAAAGCAGGTTACGCACCCACACCTGAACATAAAGCAGGTTACGCACCCACACCTGAACATAAAGCAGGTTACGCACCCACACCTGTACATAAAGGAGGTTACGCACCCACACCTGAACATAAAGCAGGTTACGCACCCACACCTGTACATAAAGCAGGTTACGCACCCACACCTGTACATAAAGCAGGTTACGCACCCACACCTGAACATAAAGCAGGTTACGCACCCACACCTGAACATAAAGCAGGTTACGCACCCACACCTGTACATAAAGCAGGTTACGCACCCACACCTGTACATAAAGCAGGTTACGCACCCACACCTGTACATAAAGCAGGTTACGCACCCACACCTGAACATAAAGCAGGTTACGCACCCACACCTGAACATAAAGCAGGTTACGCACCCACACCTGTACATAAAGCAGGTTACGCACCCACACCTGTACATAAAGCAGGTTACGCACCCACACCTGTACATAAAGCAGGTTACGCACCCACACCTGTACATAAAGCAGGTTACGCACCCACACCTGTACATAAAGGAGGTTACGCACCCACACCTGTACATAAAGCAGGTTACGCACCCACACCTGTACATAAAGCAGGTTGTCATCAAAAATAAGGGATGGGGGGTGTGACTAATCATTAAAAATAAAAATAAAATTGGAGGGGAAAAAGGGAGAAAGAGAGAGAGAAAACAGCATCATGATGACACTGCAGATCACTACACATCATCTACACTGCAGTAACATGAAAACAGCATGCATCATTTAAAACATAGTCTCACTCACCAAATCCTGTGTGGGAGAGTGTGTCAAATTGGCATGCGTGTGCGTGTGCGCTTCCATACATCAGTATTAAGAGACGAGGAAGCAATAATTGTCTTGCAGGCTTGACAAAATAAATCATTCCAATGTAGGTGAGGTCCGTGTGCGTGTGTGTGTGTGTTTCCACCTCACTTGGGATAAGTTCAGTCCTCGGGATTAAGGATGAAGAGGAGCATTATAGTGTGTCTCCAAAAACGTCTGTGCTTCCTCAGGAGAGTTAAACAGAAGGTTCTGTGCTTCCTCAGGAGAGTTAAACAGAAGGTTCTGTGCTTCCTCAGGAGAGTTAAACAGAAGGTTCTGTGCTTCCTCAGGAGAGTTAAACAGAAGGTTCTGTGCTTCCTCAGGAGAGTTAAACAGAAGGTTCTGTGCTTCCTCAGGAGAGTTAAACAGAAGGTTCTGTGCTTCCTCGGGAGAGTTAAACAGAAGGTTTTCTATGTTATGGGAGATTTTCAGTTTGAGACTGCACATGTCTGATTGAATTTCAGTCACAGCTCCTCCTGGAAAGATTGTTTCCAGGAGGGTCTGAAAAGTTGTCTTGAGTTGGATGCAGCCAAGTATTGTGAGGCAGCCACACCAGCCAGTGTTGTGACTGTGAGTGTCCAAGCTAACACAGCTGTGGAGAGGAGCTGACTGACTGACAGCCTATATCGAGACATAGGCCTAGCCTAACTTTTGTGGGGAGAAATAAATGGAAAACTAGTCAGATATGACTTGAATGCCACTTGTAAAATAAATCACCCACAGTGATTGATGACGGTGCGACCACTATTTTGACTGGGCGGCTTTTGGCTGATGTAACAAAGGCAAGGCTCATTTTTGGCACATTGCCACCCCTCGTTATTGCCTGAATGGTCGGAATGGATCCTCCGTTAAAACGGCATGTTTTTGAATGGAGTTTGGTTACAGATTCGCTAAAGCTGTTTCCATATCACATCTCTTGTTATCGATAAACGCTACCGCACCCCCTCCCCCCGCCCACTGGCAGAGAGAATACGGACCATTTCCAGCTGTTTCTAAACACAGACTCCTAATGTCTAGAAAGGTAAAACCGGAAAATATCCTGCTCTGGCTAGCCGGACATGATCCAGACTTCATGTTTAGAAGAGGCTTATATTATATACAATTGAGTATGTGGACTTTGTTTGTTTCAAGTTCTGTGTTCGGCCACAGCTATGCCGTTTTACGTGCGATCGGGCTGAAACCTTCAGGGTATGTAAAGGGCACCCGTGTGGGTGACCTGACGGAGCCAGATTTTTTAATTAGGCTAATTAGCTAATGATGTGATGTCATCAGTGATGATGTCATCAGTGATGATGTCATCAACGAAGATGTAAAGAATTATGTCATAAGGGCACGCACACACACACAAGAAGGCATTGTGACAAGGCTGATCAGTGATGACATAGGGGGGCAAACACACACACACACACTGATGATGTCATCAGTGATATCATAATGGGGCACACACACAAGTGATGTCACAATTGTGACATCACTGATGCAATAACATTTAGTGAGCAACACACATGCGCGCACCAATAGGGCTGGCGAGGCCGAGCTACGGGTGAGGCCGCGCAGCACATAAACACCTTACACGGCTGCTAGCACCACGTTCCAATGCTAAATGTCAAAGATGTATGTATTTTTTCTCTCTATTCTTTTCTTGTATCTGAGCCTGTTTGATTGACTTGTTTGTTTATTGTTCTATAAAAAAAATAAGTATTGAAAAAAAAAAACTATCCTAATTAATAGGAGATGCAGTTTAGATTGTTACCGGGGTCATTGATGTACTCGTTGAAATCGGAGCCACTGTGGTTACTATGGAAACCAGGGGTGGGGTCGGTCAAGTTTTCAGGTGGCGGCCATAAGATGCACTTCTGTTTCAGATTTCCCATGAAGAGCTGTAAGCCAATGAGAGCGAAGACGCTCAGACAGAACACTGTCAGGATCATGACATCAGCAAGCTTCTTCACTGACTGGATTAGAGCTCCCACTATGGTCTTCAGACCTGAGAGAGAGAGACACGGAGAGAGAGACAGGCAGAGAGAGACACACACATAGAGAGAGAGAGAGAGAGAGAGAGTATAAATACAGTAAGAAAATGAACATGTTAGAAACAACGTCTGGGAAACAAAAACATGAGATGTTTGGGTAAACCACTTCTCCAGGCTCTTTGGTCCAACAGAGAAGAATAAACAGCAAACACACATACAAGATAAATTACAAAGTTTTGAGTCAACCATAAGAAGTTATCAGAACCCGCTAGATTCACCAATTCCACTAAAAGAACTACAACAGCAGCCTGTTGCACCAGCTGAACGTAAGTTCTGTCTTAAGTTAGGGTGTAAAGTCCACACTAACTGCTACGTTCAAACTAGTTAGTTTGACACTAAAGTTGTGTCTTTGTTGAGTTGCACCACGGAGACGTAAGATACATCTTAACTAGTAGTCCTTAAACCTCACACTAGCCAAAATAGTGTCGCAGAAAATGACGTGTACAGTATCTGTGACCAATCAGTGAAAAGCACGGTGGAAACGGTGTTTATTTACCGTTGTTTAAGTAAGTGGAGTGAAAACAGGACATGTTGCCCACCGCAAATTAGTGCTTTTATATTTCATCAACACTACACTAACCAAATGAGAACGTTATTGAGTAACGTTCGTTTAGGTTCATATTACTGTTAACGTTTATCTGTGAGCTCTATCAGTATTGTAGGCTAATTTACCACCATCCTGCCTGCTAAATTGTTGCGGTTATTTTAATTTGTATGCAGTGCTGCAGCTTGTGGGAAACAAAAGCGTGAGTCATAAATATCAAAGGGTGTAATTATTGATCACGGAGAGCGCGTTACCGACGCAAAACAACGATGCGCCACGGTGCCAAGTTGCAATCCGTGCCAATGCTTATTTTACGGAGGACTTTACACCTAGTAAGACGTAGGTGTAAAATTTAAGTTCTAACTTATGCCTACGTTGTAACTATTTCACTTGGTGCAACCCAAATATTTTTAGTAGTGCGTAAACTCGGACTTAGTGAGACTTTACGTTCAAACTAGCTTACGTTTCAACTTACGCACAGCTGGTGCAACCCACTGCAGGGCTCCAGAGTGCGCCCATTTGGTCGCATTTTCACACCCTAATCTGCCAGTGCATCTCAATATTTTAATTGGTCACCTGACAATTGTAGCAACTTTTTTTTTTCTCCCCAGCCATGTGCTTTTGCAAAGACCCGCCCCGCTACCTAGCAGGTCTGTCTCTGTGTACTTGTGTGTCTGTGTGCTACAGCGCGCTCTGGGCTAAGCAGGAGCTGCTAGCCGTCAGGGCCCAGGCACGGGACCACTCGCTGATCGCTGGTCTCCAGGCTGCAGATCTGGGATAAGAACGAGCCCCTCAGCAGCTACAGAGTGTTACACCCTGCTCTGTTATCATCAGGTGTGTAATTCCATATGTGTTTGTGCCTTTGGGTACATTGTGTCCGATACAAACTGTCATGTTGACACAAGACTCAGTGGACCTTTACTCATACTGTAGCTTATGTTTATTCCTTGAGTGTTAGTCTCTGTCTTCTCCCCACCTGTTGCCCATGTTCCCTCGTTAGTCTGCCTTTTCCTCCCACCTGTTGCCTATGTGTCCTCGTTAGTGTGCCCCAGAGCCAGATAGAAGAGTCCCGACATCTCCATTCACTCCAATGGAGCAGCTTTTTACTCTCAAGAGTTCCAGGAAGTAAGGTCCTGGATTAACTCATTCATGGCCAAAGACGTCTTTGACGTGTTATCAGGAATAGCCCAGAGGGCCAATGACGTGTTTGACGTGTTTTTGTTTTTATTAGTACAGCGCGTAGTTCAAAGACTTCCCCAGCCTGTGACATGTTATCAGGTCCCTAGCCTCAAAGCCAAGCCGACAACACGTTATCAAACACATACCGCAGCTGTTGTTTTGAAATGGAAGAGGAGGAGAAAACGGAGAAACGCTGCCTGTTGCATAGAGGAGAAACACCATTGAAACACCCCTCGGCGCGCTGCGCTGGTCGCCTCTGCTGCAACTCTGGATTGAGTTGTTAGCGCTAGTCAAACCAACATGATCGATCCGGTTCCAGCGCCTGGTCCCAAAGCCAAGCCGACCCCGTTCCTGTGTCGCAGCATTCGTCCCAGCTCGAACGAGAGGAGGAAAACGATGCAGAGGCAGAGGAGGCTAGACGCTGATCTCAGACCAGTTTGGTGTTCCCCCCTATGCTAATTTGCGGGGCGATCAGTAGTGTTCCCTGGGAAGAGGTGCGATCCAGCAGCAGCTGTGGACAGAACTCTCTCTCTGTGTGTGTGTGTGTGTGTGTGTGTGTCTGTGTGTCTGTGTGTCTGTCTGTCTGTCTGTCTGTCTGTCTGTCTGTCTGTCTGTCTGCACACTCACTCACACTGAGTAAACTGTATTGTTGAATGTAAAAAAGCACTTCATGTATATATATATATATATATATATTTTTTTGTCATTTGTGTCATAACGAATAATATTTACATGTCTGATGTCAATACAGTTCAAAATAAAAGAATTGAGAGCGAGTTCTGCCTGAGATTGTGTATTTTACAAAAATGGCCTTTTCTCCTGTTTGTCTTCTCAGAGACCTTTTTGGTGAAAACAGGGTGTATATAAATGGCTATAAGTAGAGTACAGAACATGCTAAAAGCTCACTTTTTTTTCCTGGTGAACCCAGAGACGTACATCTTCATTTTGAGGTATTGCAAATCACTTTGGTGCTAATAGATAATTTACTGTGGGTCTTGAAAGATGACCAACAATTATGAAAATCTTTGGCCTGTGCTAAATATTGGCAGTCCTAAACTGGCCATGAATGAGTTAAGCAGCACTGTCGAGTTGCAGCAAAATAGACAGTTTGTGTTGTACTCTGAAAGGGTTTTTCCCCCTTTGAATCAAATTGTACATTATCAGCTTTATTTTAGCATGCAAAAGTAGCGCAAGACCCATTCCTGGCTGTTCATTGGCTAATGAGTCTCGCATTTTGGTCCTCCGCTGACGCCGCTCTCTCTCTAGAGGACACTAGTCTGCCCTAATATACCTGAGTTCTCCCCACCAATCAGTTCTCCCGATTTGCCCTCTGTCTGTGTTCCTGCCTTCCCAGCTGTCCCTCATGTTTCATTAGTTACCTGTGTCTATATATTGTCTCAGTCTGTGTGTCGTCCTTGTCGAGTCATTAAGTTTAAGCAACCACGGCTTGGAGCAATGGCATCGAGACCGCTTTGCACATGCACGATTCTATGTAGCCAGTAGCCACCTCCCCCTGTTGTAGCCCAGCTGCCGACTACGGGAGAAGGAGTAGTTTGATGTACCCCACAGTACGCCGTGCTGTTAGCATGTGAATTACAAGTTTTCACAACAACAACACAAACTCCTTGTCTGATATTAAATTGTCCTCTAAAGCATATACCAAATGCTCATGGGTTGAGACATGGGTTGTAGCCTAAATGTTCAGAGCAGCAACGGTTTCAATGAGCTTCTGTGCTGTGTCGAGTAGCCGTAGTGTTTTGGTGTCACACGGCTTCATGATATGTGCGCCCGGGACTACAGCAACCCGGTTGGAACCCCGTCACCGTCCTTAAAACATCACTGCTTAAACTCCCTATTGTCTATCCTCTCATTGGTATGGTATGTCTCTTGTTGTCTCCTGTGGTTCCCAGTGTTTCAAGCCTTGTTTTGAGTTTAGCCTAGCCTTGTGCTAGTAGGTTTTTGTTATTTTTGTATTTAAAGTTTCAGTAAAACCTTTGTTGCTTCTGAAATCTGTCTGCTGCCTCTCTGTTATGCATGATCAACTTTTCAGTGATACATCTCAGGTGAAGTCTCATGCTCATACACACAAAGTCACTCCTAGAAGTGGTTGCACCGCTTAAAAATGTTAAATTGTGGGGAAAATACAATAAAATTCAAAGAATTGAATGAAGAATGCTCATGTGAGATGTTATACAGCCATACTGTAATAATAATCATGAATCATTTATAATGGTAGCATCCCTAACACACACAAACAACCCACCCACCACACCCACACACCACCCACCCACCACACCCACACACCACCCACCCACCACACCCACACACCAGGAATGACGGTGATGGTCTTCAAAGCTCGGAGGACTCTGAAAGTCCTCAGTGCAGAAACATTCCCCAGGTCCACAAACTCTGTTAAATAACTGAGAGAGAGAGAGAGAGAGAGAGAGAGGGTGAGAGGGGATGGGGTAGGTTTGGGTTCAGACAGAGAGAAAATAATAATAATAATACATTCAATTTAAAAAGCGCCTTTCTGAAACTCAAGGACATCGTACAGTATAAAAAATAAAATAAAAAAGAGGGCAGAGAGGAGAGCGATAGACAGACAGAGAGAGGGGGGCAGAGCATATACAGTATATATATATATATATATATATATATATATATATATATATATATATATATATATATATATATATTCTGATTTGACCCTCTTTTTTCTCCCCAATTGTACTTGGCCAATTCCACCGCCCTGCTGCACTGGTCACTGCTTCACCCTCTGCTGATCTGTGGAGAGCTGAGACTAGCACCATGCTTCCTCCGACACATGCGCAGTTGCCAACCGCTTCTTTACACCTGACAGGGGGAGCTTCACCGGCAGGATGTAGCACGTGGGAGGATCACGCTATTTCCACCAGTTCTCTTCCATCCCGACCAGGCGCCACGACTGACCAGAGGAGGCACTAGTGCAGCGACAAGGGCACATACCACCAATCCGGCTTCCCTCCCCCAGACACAGCTAATCATGCCTGTATGGACGCCCGACCCCGTCCAAGCCGGAGGAAAACACGTGGGTGCGAACCTGAGACCCTCGTGTTGGTAGACAGGGAATCTACCGCTACACTAGCCGGATGCCCTACAGTATATATGTTGATATAGAAGATAAATTGTTCTGTATTACGCCATGCTGATGACCATGAAGTCCAGCCAGTTCCAGGCGTCCCGCAGGAACGTGAAGTCTCCAACACAGAAGCCTCTGGACAGAACCTTGACGGTGGCTTCAAACGTGTAGATGCCTGTGAACACATATCTACAGAGACACAATATGTGACAGGGACTGGTGTTTTGGGCACAGGCGCCGGAAGCAGGGGGACATGGGGACATGTTGTCCCCGTAAATATTTGATCCCCCTGATCCCCTTTTTTTATAATTTAATACTATTTTTTTTCCCTCAAAAATCTGAGGGGGCAATTACAATGGGCATGACGCTTAGAGCCCACTTTACACTGTTTACACAGCCTGTGATGCTTGTTAAAGCCGTGATCGTTGTGGGATTATTACACCTAAGAGACAGACAGACCTGGACTCTGTACTGCACTCACTAATGCACTTTAGGATGGCTTGAATGTGTTGTCAATGGCTGCTGCTATAATCGTATACGGTTAGTTTTATTTTATTTTTGTGTTGAGATGACAAGTTTTGCACTGTGTTTCAAAGTGATAATAATAATAATAATAATAATAAGTTCAGTGTTTCTGCCTGTGTTGCTGTCCGTTGTAGTGTAATTGTAAAACGACCTAAAGGGAGAGCAGGTCACCAAGTGAGTGAGAAAAGGAGAAAATACTGAATAATGACATCACTACAGTATAATCCTTAATGTTAATTTAAAATGAGATATTCCTCTAAATATGGCTAAAAATCATCCAAAAAAACGTAAATCTTTTTCCCTTCCTGCTTTTGTCCCCCTAATTGCAAACTCATTCTGACGCCACTGGTTTGGGGTAACAAGTAGGCCAAGGGTCATTGTTGCTTTTTTACAGGTAATGAAAGTACAGCTTGTAAGCTTTCAAATGCTGTGTCATACATTGAAATCTGAAAATAGTTGAAGATTATATACTTATTGAATGTTTGTAATCGTAAAAGCAACATTTAATTCAGAGGGGAAAAAGGTAGTGGACCAGGTTGCTCCCATTAAAGTAATGAGAGTGAAACAAAGAACAGAACCATACTAGAAGCCATTAACACGAGAAACAAAGCCTAGGAAGTCCAAAGAACAGGGTGATTTTTACATTTTTAAGAAATTAGGAAATAAGGTGCAAAAGTTGATCAGAGAGATTAAGGTCGCTTTCACATATAAGCTGGTGGACTCTGTGCGATTTGAGGGGGTAAAATTGCGACATTGTTGCATTTTTCATTTGGTCCGGTTCTCTTTCACACAGCAATTTGTCAAGCGCACCAAACTTTCTGAACAATGTCACGTGGTCTAAACAGTCACTGTCTATTGGACAGAGACAAAATGTAGCCCCCCTCATCCTGGTTTACAGTCCCGTGGGCATGTTTCTGGATCTCTAAAGCCTCCCTGATCCAACAGTGGTATCTGTTGTTTTCCGATCGAATGCCCTAGCCTTTTCCCAGTCCATGATGTGATTTTCCATTTTACAGTGATCTTAACAACCAATTACTGTTAATTTAAGTTAGACGGAATTAACCTTTTAGGACTAAATCAAATCAAAGTTGATGAACAAGCTGCAGTTTGGAGGCGTTCAGTACTACGTCCACCAGCACAACAGTCTCACATAGTCCTCCAGTTTTCAAGGTGTGTGTGTGTGTGTGTGTGTGTGTGTGTGTGTGTGTGTGTGTGTGTGTGTGTGTGTGTGTGTGTGTGAGAACTTACTCAACTGTCTTGCTCCATGCTGGAGGATCACTCATGGTCATGAAGACGCAGTTGGCCAAAATCGTCAACATGATGAAAATACTGAATAATGTTACTTTGTTAAAGACAAAATACTGAATAATTTGGAGCCTACCGATTTCTCCAACTCCAGCATTACCCCAAATGGCAGCACAATAATTCACCTGACTCCCAATTAGAGCATTTAGCTGTTCTACCATGCCAGCAATCTGAACTAGCTTCTTACATAGAAGTGACGGTGGCAGGAGAGACGTGCTATACAGGAAGTGACGTGGCAGGAGAGGCGTGCTGTACAGGAAGTGACGGTGGCAGGAGAGACGTGCTGTACAGGAAGTGACGGTGGCAGGAGAGACGTGCTGTACAGGAAGTGACGGTGGCAGGAGAGACGTGCTGTACAGGAAGTGACGGTGGCAGGAGAGGCGTGCTGTACAGGAAGTGACGGTGGCAAGAGAGGCGTGCTGTACAGGAAGTGACGGTGGCAGGAGAGACGCGCTGTACAGGAAGCCGGGAAAAAAGGTAGTGCTGTCACAGTCTATTTTTCAAATGAAAATAGACTCTGGGTTCCCAGATTGGATTCTCGTCTGATGTTCGCCTTTTCAACCACGGGAGACCTCTCCAAATCATTACACACTGTGATGTCATAAATCATTCCACACTGTGATGTCATAAAGGATATGAGTGAATGAGGATCTTGATGGACGCTCTCCTCACGATGCTGAATGGAGTGAGCAGGTAACAGGCTGGGTCTGCGTTAAACCTGTAGATGGTGTTTCCTTTACTGATCACAATGAAGGTCTGTGGAGGACAGAGAGATAGGGTCAAAGGTCAGACTTCACAAGTCAGGGCAGTTCTGCATTAAATTGTTGGCTGTGGACCACAGGAAGAGCACAGCCCCACCTTCCCCCATCACCCTCGGTGACTCCCCAGTCAACACTGTGGAGTCCTGTGGATGAGTTTGTAAATTGGTGTCATGCAAGTTTTCCTCAGTTAAACACCAAAACACCAAGAATATGAAATAAATGATTTTTGATTTCAGAGCAAAAGGAGGGACACATCATCAGGCAGTTAGTTATCAATGGTGACCTTATTGAAGTTGTAAATGAATACAAATACCTAGGGACAGTAATTGATAGAAAACTGTCATGGGATTCTAACACAGGTGACATTTACTGGAAAGGATTACAACGATTATACTTGTTGCAGAAGCTCCGACAGTTTAGCCACATAATGATGCTTTTCTACCATTCCTTTGCTTATAGAAAGAGCTCATCGTATCGTATCGCATTCTGTTGGGGACAACCAACAGAAATGAAAAGTGATTAAATCTGCCCGGGAGCTGGGAGAGCAGCTTGTGTAGAACGGGAGGAGGATTTCCATTGATCCTGACTTTTGACGGCTGTTCAGAAGAAACGCAAACTTTTTGCTCAAGTGAAAAAGATCCTTCAAGAGGCTGGCTGAGCTGTCATTTTATGAATGAGGTTTCCACCTCGCCGGTGTCACTTTTAGATGAGCGTCGATTCAGGGCCGTTACTACCCGCACTGCCAGAACGAAAGGCGGATCAGAATGAATGATGTATTTCAGTCAGGACCACTTTAGTCAAAAACACAAGACCACTTAGATCAATTTAAAGCTTTTATTAGTCCAGGCATTTTACGCAAATATGTGGGTCAACCTCACACTAATTGCAACAAAACCAAACTCAACTGATTTTGTATCCTCAATATGTCCTCAATGAAGGAAAAAAAGTGTTAAGGAAATGTATGAAGGGAAAGTTTTGAAAATGACCTAAATATGATGGTAGCCTATGGAAGCCTTTTTTTTTT
The DNA here is from genome assembly GCF_964638095.1 of Poromitra crassiceps. NCBI lineage: Eukaryota > Metazoa > Chordata > Actinopteri > Beryciformes > Melamphaidae > Poromitra > Poromitra crassiceps. The sequence continues at coordinate 3,531,116 of NC_139644.1, forward strand.
TTTTTTATGTGCCATAAGTCTCATCACTTATATCCTGTATGTGTTTTTTGCTTCAAGGAGGAAAAAAAAAAGTTAAAAAATAAAGAAAAAAACGTTTTTGGTAGCATCATATGGGTCATTTTCAAAAATTTCCCTTCATACATTTCCTTAACACTTTTTTTCCTTCATTGAGGACATATTGAGGATACAAAATCAGTTGAGTTTGGTTTTGTTGCAATTAGTGTGAGGTCAAGTGACATTTTTACTGGACTATATTTGCATGAGTTAAATTTGGTGGTATGGCTCTGTTCTGGAGGCTCCCTGCCCTTCCATGTGCATACATGGAATGTTAAGGCAAGTAGAGCAACAAAAGACCCCCAGATACAGAACAGAGCAAGCAACAATGACAACAGAAATGACATTGTTTAAGTCAGACACAGCATGAAAGGAGGAGCTGGGGAGGAGGTGGGTTGCAAACAGCTTGCAGATGAATCAGCCATGTTAGACAGCAGACTGGAGCAGAATTAAAGAGGGTGCCCTGTTTGAGTTGAGCCAATAGAGAGCCGCAGTAACGAGTCCGGAAATCATCGATGCTAACAGCCCTGGTTCTTCACAGTTTTCGCCTATGGGAGTTTTGAATGGGTTTTTGGCGCGATGCTTCTAATAATCTCTCTGGGCAACGCTGGCTTAATCAAACGCGAACCAGTGTTTAGTAATATCATCTTCACACATGAAGACCACTTTTACGAGTTTTGAAGCTTTTATGTGCCGTTAAAAGGGTGGCTAGCTAGCAAACGGCTAAATGAGACTACACTGTTGAGTCGATGGGGATATATACGTCAATAACGTCACCACTCAAAGGACGAACACGGAAATTATCTTTCCCTCACCTGGTTCAGCCCCGTTCATCCCGGGGTAATCAGTGCACACATCAACAACAGCCCAGTTTGAGTGCTGACGTGACGTGGAAGCCTATGCGACAGTGTGTAGTTCTGGATTAGCTTAGCTCAAGCTTTTTACTTCTAGGGCTCGCATTTACGCTACAAAACTCATGAAAGTGGTCCTCATGTGTGAAGATTATCCCGCTGAACCTTGGTTCGCGTTTGATTAAACTTGCGTTGCCCACAGACATTATTTGAAGCATCGCGCCAAAAACCCATTCAAAAATCCCATAGACAGAAACAGTGAAGAACCAGGAAGTTCGGGACTTCCGCATTCAGCCTACAAAAATACGTCATCCCTGCGGCTCTCTATAGACCCTTCTCACGGGGGCCATTTTGTGCCGAAAAGGCAGGGTAAACACAGGTGCAAGCAACACACTAATGAGGGTTTCCAACTTCCTTGATTGGAATTTGGAAACCCTCATTAGTGTTTTGCTTGCACCTGTGTTTATTCTACCTTTTCGACACAAAATGGCCCCCGTGAAAAGGGTCTATTAAATGGATCAGCTAAGCAGTCAGCTGATGTGGGCTGGGTTTGAGATCAGCTCCTAATCAGCTGTGGGCTGGGTTTAAGCTGGGCTTGACATTCGTGGCCTGCCTGAACTACCGCTGTGCTCAATTTGTGTCTTTTATACAGTACGGCAAGGCGTAATGACGCCGCAACAAGCTCGGCTTTAACAGGCTGTGTTTATTTGTGTATTAAAAGGATCCCCACTAGCTGCTGCCAAGACGACCGCTAGTCTTCCTTGGGTCCAAACACATGCAACCAAAAAAAGCAACCAAATCAGCCTAAGTAGGCTAAGTGGTAGATAACAACATGCAATTCTAGAACATTTCAATATTGGACAAAATAAAACATAAAAATCAAAACACAACCCTATGTGAAACATACATGTAATCCAGGTTGTATATATATCCGTCGCAAATACATCGCAAATACAACAGGCTCTATCTTCCCAAAAGCGCTAATTTAGCGTTTGCGCTCGTTTTGATTGATTGATTGATTGACTTTATTTGGTGAATGTCAACAAAAACAGGGCACAAATACAGAGACAGACAAATCACCGAGGATAAAAACACAATAAAGCCTCAGGCTTATTTCCATTGTGGTCCTCATGAACATATAACATAAAAGGGACATACATGAAACATGGATGGGTATCACCGTCAATACTCAAATTAAGATTTATAACATTATTACAAGTTTGAAGAGTAATAAAGGCACACTTGGATATTTTACAATACATAAACATTTGTTGTTGTATGTAAGGAATTAACAGACATAAAAAACAAGAAAAGGAGGGGGGGGGGGGGGGTAGGGGGGACACAAGCGCATGCCTGTGATAATTGTACTGGGCATTGGCTGCCCCATGCCAAAGCAGGCGTTTCAGTGCTAAAATGTGGGATAGATGGCGTTACCCTATCGTCAGCAGCGCGCAATTACTTTGCCCTAAGAGCTTTGAAAAGGACCTCTTACGCGCAAATACCTCTCTGCGCTGGGTGCTCTGCACGGAGATTACGGCTGCGCTCCCAGCGCAGAGAGGTATTTGCACAGTGGAAAGTGGAATTCCTTTTGGATATGTCATTACGCACAGCCTTGCCACGCCAAGACATCAAATTATGCTGCTAAAATTGGGTATTAGCAGATAATTCAGTGAGGCAATCAACTATAACTCACTGAGAAACTTTTATCACATCGCAAAGAGGGAAATTAATTGAGAAAACTTGTTGGACAATGGACATAGGCTATTTACCTACGCTTACCTATTAAGCTGGAGGGTCGTTGGCACCACAGACGATCTGTCAATAAGCTATCTCTGTCCTCGCACGAGTGAGTACACTCTATTACACATGGAGAGAATTACAACATATTGCATGCCTCACGCAAACAACCATTGCAAGACGGGAATCTGATTGGTTTTGATTGACGTAATGCCCCGCATTGCCTGGCCACACCCGTGAATAATTCTGGTAGTTAAGACCGCACAAATCCCGTTTGCGCAGGCATTTTGGGGCACAGATTATTTTGACACGGCTCTAATTTGCGTCTGCAACACATGCCGTGAACCTTTCCGCATCCCTGAGAATTGCATCCCCAACATATTTCGGGGCTGTTTTAACTTAGAAATCAGGGAGGTCACGTCTACCAGCCAATTATATCACTTTTAAACAGTTACATTTCTGTATAAATCATTACAAATTATGCTCCTGTGATGTGGGGATGCTGCCGGCGCTGGGGTGCAAAACTCGCCATAACACCTGGCGGACGGCGCAAGGCGGACTGCTATCTTCCGTGACTTAAGGCACGCGCAAACAGGTGCGCAAAGCGCTATTAGGGGATAGCGTCTGTCGGAAGATAGAACCCAACGTGTTATAGTCGAGTGACAACCGTAACACGGATGTACTGTGATGTCCACTCCAACAAGACTTAGCTTACTTGACACGTACTTTTTCAACAGAAACACATTTATGCCATGACTTTACATAATGTATGTCGCATCATTTAGCCTGTGTGATGTGCAGGAGCAGCAGGTAGCCTACAAGTTATAAGCCTGCCCTGAATGAGCCGAGTGGGGGTGCTTGTTCACTATTGTGAAAGTTATGTGTTTACAACATAAAGATCATGGAATTGGATACTATCAGGAATGTCACAGATAGACGTTCTATATTGTAGGCTACAGGGAGACCATCAGCCCTGCTGAACAGATCTGTATTTGCCTGGCTGTAGGTTGAATCGTTTTATTCAGGCTAGGATCTGTGATGCGCTGAGATATCCAAATTAGCATGAAGAGATGACAGCATGCAGCCGCAACCGGACTGGATCGAGTGGATCGGAGCTTGGAAAGGAAGAATGTGAATGCTTTACTGCAGATCGCCAATGGCCACAGTTGTGAATAATTCTACGCTAATAATTCTACTCAAGAAGCACAACATGTATTTTGGCACTATTAGATATGTGTGTTTGGTTATTTTGAACGGGTGTACCATTGGCCTCCATTCTAAGGCGATACTAACTTCACGACTGTAGTTCACTCTATACTGCTGGGACAGTGACGGTAAAGGCATGGTGTACCTTGGTTATGTGGGGGCGATATGGCAAATGAGGCAAATTATATGGCAAAACTCCGAAAAAGTGGCATATATCCCTTTAAGATTAGATATGACTATATAACACAATATATATAATATCATCGTACAACCCATAGTATAATAAGTAGTAATATAATATATAGTATCAGCATTCCCCTGACGTACACAGTACAGCCTTCTATTCGTTATTATACATCTCAAATTGTAAAAAGGGCTAGAGAGAGACACAGGCAGAGAGACAGAGACATAGAGAGAGTTACCTTGTGTGATTGGTAGTAAGGGTCCAGCTCCTCCAATGGGGTGTTGAGTAGCTCAGGGGGTGGGTCTCCATAGATAAAGGGGAGGGCCTTCCCAGCCTCCAGGTCACTGGCTGGGTGAGGAAGGTCCTCCTCTGCTATCTGACAACAAAAACAAAATATATAAATACAGAGATGTTTTAATTTCTCTTATAAAACGGCTCTCTCAAATCAAGCAATCTGATTGGTTCACAGCCATTGTATAATTCCAGTAACCGAGTTCAATAACCCATGGCCATGGGTTATTGGTTGCCATGAGGCAACTCTTTTACTAAGAGAGTAATAATAAGGCTTACCTCAAATGACAACGTAGGAAAAAAAAATGGCGGAGACAGCTGTCAGATCCTTGTGAATCGATCTTCGCTTATAACTTTACTAATACTTCGCAGAAAATGATGTTTTGTACAAGAATAGATGCAGGCTAATGTCTTCTTTGCAAAAGAAAGGCTGTTAACCCCGCATTTAACCCCGCATTTAACCCCGTAACGTTAGTTGGTGTCGGCTTTGCAGAAAGCATTCAGCTTCTCAGCAAGCGCTGAGAATGCAGCGCTGCGCTCGAGCTGCCTGTCGGGGATTCCAGAAAGCTCTCAGCTACTCAGCAAGCGCCAGGATTGGCCAATGTCAACTTCAGTCTCCAGAACGATCCAATCAAATCACCCGCATGTTCTTGCGGTCCCGCCTTACAGTAGTGTTTCAACTGACTCTATCAGAATGACATGCCAGTCGGAGTCGGACTTATAGTATTATTATTATTATTATACTATCATACTTGGAAACCGTTTTATAAAAGCAATATAGCACTCGAGCTGCGTGTGTTGTGGAATATATCCCCCTGCTCAGCAGTTATCCCACTCGGCCTGCGGCCTCGTGGGATAACAGCTGATCAGGGGGATATATTCTTCACAACACACTGGCTCTCATGCTATATTGCTTAATTATAATGCTGGGTACTTATCTGATTCTCAGAAAGAGGGCCTCATCTCCTTGTGGAGGCACCCAGTGGTCAATTCAAGAACCCTGTGAATCTTAAGAATTGGAGACCAATAACACGCCAATGCTATGATGCTAAGATACTTGCTAAATGTATAGCTCATAGACTGAAGAGTGTTCTGACAAGCATTATCGATACATCAAGATCAATCAGGTTTTTTGCAGGGACGTATTGTAATAAAATTAGATTAGTTGGAGATTATTGAAAATTATGAATTGAAAATAAATAAATACATAAATACATAAATGAATACATAAATAAATACATAAATAAATACATAAATAAATAAATGCATAAATACATAAATAAATGCATAAGTAATTACATAACTAAATACATAAATACATACATAAATAATACTGGGTTAGGGAAGGACTTTGATAAAATTGGTTTAGAATTTATTTTTAAAAGCTTGTTATTTTGTAATAGGCACCAGCTGATCCAATTCAAAGTTGCTCATCGTCTTCACTATTCTAAGCATAAGTTGCACAAGATCTTCCCTTCTGTCTCACCACTGTGTGACAGGTGTCAGACGTCAGAGGGGACTCTGTCTCATGCCTTCTGGTTCTGCCCTGGTTCTGACGGATTCTGGGCAAAAATATTTGACTGGTACTCTAAGGCCTACAAAATAACCCTTCAGCCGGAGGTAGAAGTCGCCATTTTCGGCTGCTCGGAGACCTCTTTGGGCTTCTCCACAGCTGTGCAACAGTCTCCGACACTGGGGGCAACTGTTGGCGAAAAACTCATTCTGAAGGAATGGAAATCCCCCCTCTTTACCCTCTTTCCAATTGTGGTTGACAGACATGATCTATGTTATAAGGATGGAGAGACTCGGGTCCCTAAGGACCAACTCACTTAAAACATTTGTAACTATTTGGGACCCATTTCTAGCCTACCTCGATGAGGTTAGGGGCGGCAGGCAGGTGACGTGCCCGGCTGGTTCCACAATGACCTCTTACACAACATCTCTTAGAAGCACATAAGCACCCTATGCAGCTGGTAGCACGATATTATATTACACAACCGTAATATTGAGTGTCGATGTTACTTGTGTGATCTCTAAACTGGGTTAGAGTATATAGAGCTATCAGTATCGGTGTATCCCTAATACATAGGGTTAGGGTTAGCAGGATCCCCCAGTCAGACCTGGCTAATTTGGCCAGGGAAAGGGATCAGAGCTGAAGTGGACCAGAAAGAGAACTGAGTTTCAAATGAACTGACAATGTGAACACAAACACAACTGAGACCCTTTTCTGTGATGTATGACATTACAATGGGAGCCACGAGCAGAGATGACATCACAATGAGAGTGACCGATGACATCACAATGGGAGCACAAATGACATAATCAGATGTGACGTCTCGGTGATGACATCATCAGAGCCGATGTCATAAACGTTTAATTGTTATGACATCATAGGCGACGTCACCAACGACAACTAACAGGAGGCGCGCAACAGTACGTTGTACCGACAGTCTGACGACGTAGACCACACGTTCAAAACCATGTTAAGAGTATCACGCAAGAGCAAATTCTGAAGAGGACTTCAACTCCATGTGAGAAACGATGAACTGGACGACAAGCGACAACCTCCTTGTGTTTACATGCACCCACAGCAATACACTGATATAATTGAACAGCTGTGTGACGTGCAAAAGTGATGAATAGAACTTGACAGGTCTGCCAACTCTCGCATTGACCGTGAGAGTCAAGCAATTGACACTTCTCACACACTTATTAAGTACAGTTTCTGGCAGTGAAAAATAAATGCATACTGTAATCATACCGATAGCCTCAAATGTGAATTATGCCAGACACAGAAATGAGAGACATGGAATCCTGACGAGAAAACGCTTTTATAGCCTACTCCGTGAGGGTTTCTCGTTACCGGATTGTTGAAAGTCTCCACTTTGTCCATGTGCATAGTTAGAAAATAACACTTCTGGCAGCAGCTCTTCTGCTGCAGGAAGGAGTCCCCTTTACATCAAGACTGAGGGCATCATAGAGACACTGCATGAAATAGGCCACGCCCATCACGGGGGAAAAGCTGCGTTCATTTCCACACACCAGCGTCATTTTCCTTGAATTAAACATAGCTAAAAGCTGTTGTGTGGTGGGGCTGCGCAGACAACAAATGTAAAAAAATTGCCAGTTAAAGTTTTTTTGTACTCCTGAGCAAAACAAGGAAGCCATTGAGAATTGGCGAGAAGAAAAATGTGGATCTAGCTGTCAAGAAGTAAGTTGGAGTGTTCATCTTCCGTATATACGATCTTTTTGTGCAACACGCAACCATGCACGCGACATAGGAGAACGTGCAGGAGAACGCCCGCGTGGCCTGCTCTCACGCTCTCAGTCACTATGCTGGTGGCTGGGGGCTGGGGGGGCGGGTCGCGTGGGGGCTGGGTCCGCCTGGGCCGCAGCAATTGGCCCCTAGCACAACGACCTCACAAGGTTCCTCCTCAGCCAAGTCACTGGGGCAATCCATGCGGCGATCCATATGGTGGAAAGGTTTTCTTGCGTTCACTGGGGGTGAGGGGGTGCCGCTGTGTCCCGGCCTGGCCTTCCCTCCCACGCCATATGTGGGCGGGGGCCGGGTCGGGGGGCATCGGTGCTCTTCATCACTGGTCGAGGGCTGCCGGTTGGTTTAGAACAGCTTAGGTAGGCGATAGATTAGCTACAGCCTAAGGCTGACCTGTTAGTGTTCAGGCTAAAATCAGACTAGAGCAGGGTAGGATAGGCCAGATTAGGCTGTAGATTAGCTAGATACTATGTCCCAGTTAGCTCTGGTTAATGCTTAGAGTAGTCAGTTGTCTGATCTTCTCCCCCCCCCCTCTCTTTCCCCCTTTCCCCGCTTCTTCCCTTCTTCCCCCTTCTTGTTCTCCTCTCTTTCCATGCTCTTTCCTCCCCCACATCCCACCGCCCCCCCCTCCCTTCTCCTGCTCTCTCCTCATTCTCCCCCCCCTCTGCTCCTTCTCCTCTTCTCCCCTATTTTCCTGAATTCCTGCCACTTCCTGCTCTCCCTTCTCTCACATTCCCCCTGCTCTCCTTCCCCTGCACCCTCCCACCTCTCCTTCTCTGCCTCTCTGTCCTCCCCCCTCTCTCACATTCCCCCTGCTCTCCTTCCCCTGCACCCTCCCACCTCTCCTTCTCTGTCCTCTCCTCCTCCACATTTCCCATTTTCCCCCCACCCTCGCCCTAATCCGGGCCCGTATCCTACTCCCTCCCTCCACCCTAGACCCTACCTCTACCCTCTGTCCTCCCCCCTCTCTCACATTCCCCCTGCTCTTCTTCCCCTGCTCTCCTTCCCCTGCACCTCTACTCTCTGTCCTCCCCCCTCTCTCACATTCCCCCTGCTCTCCTTCCCCTGCACCCTCCCACCTCTCCTTCTCTGTTCTCTCCTCCTCCACATTTCCCATTTTCTCCCCACCCTCGCCCTAATCCGGGCCCGTATCCTACTCCCTCCCTCCACCCTAGACCCTACCTCTACTCTACCTCCCCTGTACCCTTCCACCTCTCCTTCTCTGTTCTCTCCTCCTCTCTGTCCTCTCCCCTCTCTCACATTCCCACTGCTCTCCTTCCCCTGCGCCCTCCCACCTCTCCTTCTCTGTTCTCTCCTCCTCTCTGCCCTCTCCTCCCTCTCACATTCCCCCTGCTCTCCCTCCCCTGCACCCTCTCCTTCTCTGTTCTCTCCTCCTCCACATTTCCCATTTCTCCCCACCCTCGCCCTAATCCGGGCCCGTATCCTACTCCCTCCCCTCCCCCAACCCTAGACCCTACCCCTACCCTGGCTCTCCCTCCCCTGCACCCTCATCTCTCCTCCCCTGTTCTCTCCTCCTCCACATTTCCTATTTTCTCCCCACCTCCCCCCTCTCCTCCCTCCCTCCCTCCACCCTAGACCCTACCTCTACTCTACCTCCCCTGTACCCTTCCACCTCTCCTTCTCTGTTCTCTCCTCCTCTCTGTCCTCTCCCCTCTCTCACATTCCCACTGCTCTCCTTCCCCTGCGCCCTCCCACCTCTCCACATTTCCTATTTTCTCCCCACCTCCCCCCTCTCCTCCCTCCTCCCTCTCCCTCCCTCCTCCACTCTCCTGCTTTCTTCAAATGTTCAAATGTTATCTTTATTCTGTATATTCTTGTTACTGTGTGTTAGCTAGAATCAGCTAGACATACTTTCTGTGAAGCCCTCTGAGACATGCTTGTGAATTAGGGCTATATAAATAAACTTGACTTGACTTGACTTGGCCAGGATTGGAGGGGGGGTTTCCGTTTTCCCCCATCTTGGGCGTGGTTTCTGAATGATGATGCGTTATGCAGTGTCGCTATGGGCATGCACAGAAAGAACGCAGCCAGAGAGTCATTAGTTTCATCATTTACATGATACATTTTTTCTTCTGATCGGTTTATGAAAAGGTTTAAACTACCTAAACCTATTTCAATCTGATTATTATGCTCCATGGTGGAAACACTGGTAATGAGTCCTGGAAACATTGAGCCCTGTGAACATTGATACGCTCCCGTCTCACGCCATGTTTGGCGTGAGACGGGATTTTATAAATCCATAAATCTGCGTGAAGAGTGGCGCGTGCACTTTTCTGGTTTGAGCAGAGATAACTGATTAATCTATACGAGGGATCAGCTGAGCAACATTTTGGTAAACAAACCGCGTCACTGGGTGGCAACGGCAATGGAACCCTATGGAGCGTGAGCTTTGGGAGGCTTGAGTGTCTGACTCTAGCCGGCTGACTCTGTTTACATTTTCAAAACTGCGACAGTTCACACAACTTTAACACAGTATGCATATATTATACATCAAACTATTGAGCTACTTCTGCTCTCACTCAGAATGCCAAAATATAAGCGATGTGATGATGTATCGTTTTTGAGATATTAATGTTTGTTTGGCACAACTCATACTAGTTAATTGCCGCAGGGTTCCGCATTTCTGGGTGGCAGCGACGTCACGCTGATTCGTCCTACATTCCTCTCCTTCCTCCTCTCTCTCTGGTCTTTGTATCAATGTGATGTTAGAGATAATTGATAGGTTATTGATAGGTTATAGGTTATGTACCTCTATGTTCTTCTCCTTCCTCCTCTCTCTCTCCTTCTCCTCCACTTCGTAGCATCGTTGGATCTGCTCCAGTGAGGCGGGGGTGAAGCGTCTAAAGACCTCCGTACCAACAGGGGGCAGCAGAGGCGCCATCCTGGCATCATGCAGTGCTGCACGAACTCCACCGTCGCCTAGCAACAGCTGCCTGGGGGGGGGGGTCATGAAGTTAAAAAAAAACAGAGTTCAGTATAGTAAAACTGGAGGTAAATACAGATGCAGCAATCTTCAATTGGCATGTGGAACATTTGCTGGAAGCTGGAAACGTAACTAGAAACTTAATATACTTAAACTTAACATAACATAACTTAAAGTAATTCAGCCTCTCAATAACCAGTATAGATATCATTAGTTTATCTAAAGCAATAACTCTTATTGTGTAACAAAGTTCAGCCAGCCGGTTGGCAGGGAGCACCAACTGAGGATTACTGCCACATGAAGGGATAAGACTACTACTGCTGGGAAGGAGCAGAAACACCGTTGGACCTCACAGGTCACTCTTCTTCTAACAAACACAACTGGACAGAACAACAACAACAACAACAACAACTAACAAACACAACTGACAAACACAACTAACCAAGCAAGAAGGACAGAACAACTGACAAGAGAAGTGACATCTGACCTTCAGACAGAACTCCATGCCCAATCAACAGATCTAACAGCTCTAAGAGCTAACATAGATGACATAGCTAAGAGCTAACAGAGCTAAGAGCTAACAGAGCTAAGAGCTAACAGAGCTAAGAGCTAACAGATTGATATATTTAGAGTAATCTCTAGTTTCATTAAATCAGCAAGGCCCTCTCTGGCTTTGCCTATTGTATATCATTCCCCGTGTGAGCGATCTTTGAAGAACTTTTCATCTACGCCTATTGGCCACACCCCCTTAATGAAAAGCTTCACGTGCTGTGGAGCAGTGAGCTCGCAGCCAGAGATGGCCTCGCTGATTTCATTAAACTAGAGATTACTCTAAATCTATAGTTTCATTTCAATTCAGCAGCCCTCTCTGGCTTCGCTTATTGGATAAAAGGCAAAGCCGCGACGTGGTTTACGCTCACTGTGACACAAAAAAAACACAGTGGTGTGCATAAACTACAGGTTAAGAATTTCCTTTTGAAAATACAAAAATGTGAAATTAAAGACTAAAAACAAACAAAAAAGAGCGCACCAACACACCAAGGCAGAACGTAGCGCCATCTTGTCACTCATCGTTACCAATGCTGAGTAGGGCTGCAACTAACGATTGTTTTCATCATTGATTAATCTGTCAATTATTTTAGACGAATCGATTAATCGTTTGGTCTACAAAATTTCACCAAATGGTGAAAAATGGCGATTTCTCCCCCCAAAGCCCAAGATGACATCATCAAAGGTCTTCTTTTATCCTGACCAACAGTCCACAACCCAAAGGTATACGCAGGTACACACAGGTCACAGGTACACACAGGTCACAGGTATACACAGGTCACAGGTACACACAGGTCACAGGTACACACAGGTCACAGGTATAGACAGGTCACAGGTATACACAGGTCACAGGTACACACAGGTCACAGGTATACACAGGTCACAGGTATACAGGTATACACAGGTCACAGGTATACAGGTATACACAGGTCACAGGTATACACAGGTCACAGGTATAGACAGGTCACAGGTATAGACAGGTCACAGGTATACACAGGTCACAGGTATACACAGGTCACAGGTATAGACAGGTCACAGGTACACACAGGTCACAGGTACACACAGGTCACAGGTACACACAGGTCACAGGTATACACAGGTCACAGGTATACACAGGTCACAGGTACACACAAGTCACAGGTATACACAGGTCACAGGTACACACAGGTCACAGGTACACACAGGTCACAGGTACACACAGGTCACAGGTATACACAGGTCACAGGTACACACAGGTCACAGGTATAGACAGGTCACAGGTATACACAGGTCACAGGTACACACAGGTCACAGGTATACACAGGTCACAGGTATACACAGGTCACAGGTACACACAGGTCACAGGTACACACAGGTCACAGGTATACACAGGTCACAGGTACACACAGGTCACAGGTACACACAGGTCACAGGTATACACAGGTCACAGGTACACACAGGTCACAGGTATACACAGGTCACAGGTATACACACGTGCAAAGGCTGAATATGGATGAGAAAGAACGCATTTAGCAATTTTGTGGGGTGTGACGGAAAAGTAATATAACAAGTTGTGGAACAAATTACTGTTGGCATGGAGTAACAAGTAAAGTAATAATATTACTTTTGAAAAGGGTAACGAGTAAGGAGTAACATATTAATTTTTTTGAGTAACGAGCCAAACACTGCATCATAGTGGCGTTGTCTAACCATATGATGAGCTGTTCCCCATACACATCCATCAGTGTAATTGTACATTTGTCTTGTGTCTCTTTGTATGTATTTTCTATGGACCTGAGTCCATCAATAAAGCTTGATTGATTGATTGATTGATTGATTGATTGATTGATTGACTAAAGACACCAGAAAGCTGGAACAAGAGAAAAAAAAATCTTAAAAATTAGTCTCCCTCTTGTGCACGCTCGCTCACTGTCTCTCTCTCTCTCTCCCCCTCTCTCGCACAGACACACACACACACGCACTCATACAAAGACACACACCCTCTCACGTTGCGACGGGGGCGACCCCACCCTTCTGTTGCCATGGCAGCAGCAGCTGTTGTCAGCCGTCAGTTTGCCTGCAGTGTCACGTTACACTCTGACCCAACACACACACGCACTCTATCTCTCTGGGGTTCATTCCAGTCTGTGTGTTTCTACATGATTCTCTGTCGGCCCCTCCTCACCTCCTCTGATCCACCGCTGACCTCTCTCTCTCTCTCTCTGTCTCTGTCTCTCTCTCTGTCTCTGTCTCTCTGTCTCTCTCTCTCTGTCTCGCTCTCTCTCTCTCTGTCTCTCTCTCTCTGTCTCTGTCTCTCTGTCTCTGTCTGTCTCTCTCTCTCTGTCTCCTGTGGCCATAAGGCCGACAGTGATGTTGTATTAGGCCTCACAGAGCATTGGACATTCCTGTTCACAAAATCTGCAAAGCTCGGTCCCCACAAGTTACTGGCTTTACCTCTCTTCTGCGCAAACAGGATGCGGTACTACATCAGTCTTCCTGGGCTATGGGCAGCTTGGTACTACATCAGTCTTCCTGGGCTATGGGCAGCTTGGGAAGCAATACCGGATCTCATGAGCCACTTCCAGATATGGGGCCCTATCTTCGCAAAAGCGATAATTTAGCGTTTGCGCTCGTTTAGCACCGCACGCAATGTAAATTGGGGGCGGGCACAAGCGCATGCCTGTTATAATTGTACTGGGCATAGGCGTGCCACATGCCAAAGCAGGCATTTCAGTGCTAAAATGTGGGGATAGATGGTATTATCCTATCATCAGCAGCGTGCAATTACTTTGCGCTAAGAGCTTTGAAAAGCACCTCTTAGGCGCTAAAACACTCGCTGCGCTGGAGCGCACCATAATCTCCGCACTGCGCAGCGCAGAAACGTCATTACGCACTGATGTGCCGCCAGGACATCAACTTCTGCTGCTAAAATTGGGTGACCAGCAGATTATTCGGTGAGGCAATCAACTATAATTCACTCCCAGCAAGCAAAATTACGTCATGATAACGTTGTGATGACGTGTTTCAGTGACGTTCAGGGCTAGGCCGGATCACAGGGGGATTTAAGGATGATTTAGAGTTGTTTGACGTCTACGCGGGAACGTCAAGCTGACGTCGAAATATGACCGTTACCATGATTGGGCATGTTCAGTTATTCTGCTATGTACACAGTGTTTATTCAACAACTTTATACATAAAGCTATAATTATATCCAGATTAACAATTTATGCTACATTTTCAAAAAATATAATACTGCCCCGTGTGGGATACCTGTTCGCTGAAATTATCTGCTATACGTTGGTGTAATATAGCCTACCGTTTCAAAACATGGACCCCTTGTTCTTTTTATACCAGTATACATCCATGTATACATCCATGGAGTCGGGACAGTTTTAATAAAAACGAAAGCTAATTTAATTCAAACCTTAATCTCGAAGAATCATTGAGGAATTCCCTCAAAATGTACAAGTGTCACCCGCGGGCGTTTGTTTACCCAGTGCTCCTGTTAGGCTATACGGGACAGGAAGGATTATGGCAGAAACTTGTTTTATATTTAAAACGTTGGCGTCAAGTCTTGGATCGGACATCAGTGTAACCGTCTACAATCTGTGTAAGAAGAAGAACCCCGAAACACATTGCAGACAATTGCAGGTTTCCCCGCAATTCATCTCCTCAAAGTCCCACCTCCACGAACAGTTTGTTAATCAGCACAGATTGTCCACATGCAGCTGATCACTCGGATTTTGGATAAATAAATAGCCCAGGCTGAGAAATAGGTGATTGATTGTAACCATTTAGTTAGCCTCATGGATATTTCAGTGGTGACCGGTGAGTGAAATTAGTTGGATAGTGATACAGTGATAATCTGGGCCAGATCTGACTCGTCATGATATGACTTGAGCTGGCCCCGATTGGGCTCTCTCCATTTGTCCGGGTCCGTCCGTGCTTGCTGGGCTGAGAAACTGTTATCACATCGCAAGGAGGGGTTATGGTAAATTAATTGAGAAAACTTGTACATTGTAGCTATTCACCTTCACTGGTATCCCATAACCCGCAGGGTCGTTGCCACCACAGCCAATCTGTCACAAGCTCTCTCCATCTCTCTCTCCACTGCAGGAGTCGGCAGCTCAATGTTTCGCAGAGTTTTAATTGAGTCCACTGTAAATCCTCCAATCCTTTCTTTTGTCTCCGCCGTTTACCCGCTGCAAACACGTTTCTATTGTCCCACCCCAGTCAACAAAATAACCCGAATTGCATCAAACCACAGATGTTTTTAACATGTATATGATGTGATGGTGTCGTTATATGATCGGGATAATATATAGTCAATAGGCCTACACCTATCCAAATTACACATGGGGAGAATTACTGCATGCCTCACGCATGTCCCTGTATTACAGGGACTGCAATACGGGAATCTGATTGATGTAACGCCCAGGCATTGCCAGGCCACACCTGTGAATAATTCTGGTGGTTAACACCGCCCAAATCCCGTTTGCGGCATGCATAAATGATTTGGCACGCCTCTAATCTGCATTTGCGCCCGTTGTTGTGATGAGTTATGCTTCCCTGCGAGTAATTGCATCGCCACCATATTGAAAAAATACTTAAAAACAGGGAGGTCATGTCTACCCAAACAATTATATCATTCTTAAACAGTTATGTTTCTGTATAAATCATTACAATATGCTCCCGTGAGGTGGGGATGTGTTTAGATGCTGCCGGGCGGGGGTGCAAAACTCGGCATAACACCTGGACAGCGGACTGCAATCTTCCCTGCCTTAAGGCACGCGCAAACAGGTGCGCAAGCGCAAATAGGGGATATCACCTGTACCAATATAGGGCCCATGGACACATGTGGTAATTACATTTTTCAATGTACTGTAGACTACATCAGAGATATATTTCACAAAGCAATTCTCCACGGCATGAAAAATCAACGCATTATTCAGGCGATAACGTGGGGTGGCGATGTGCCAAAAAGTGAGTGCCTGTTTGCACATTGCACAAAAGTTGGCTGTCAAATAGTGTTCGCAGTAACGTTAAACCAGTAGTTCCCAACCTTTGGGTTGCAACCCTAAGTGGAGTCACCTGGGTTTCATTTCGTAAAAAAAAAATACACGTACCAAAGAGGATTTAGGGCCACTTGTGTTTTTTTTTGTTTTTTTTCTTCTAGTTCTGAGTCTAAAGTGATCATCTCTAAGATTTCAATTTTGTTATCTTAGGTGACGACTATGGCGATGAGTGGTAATTGCAG
The DNA here is from genome assembly GCF_964638095.1 of Poromitra crassiceps. Taxonomy (NCBI): domain Eukaryota; kingdom Metazoa; phylum Chordata; class Actinopteri; order Beryciformes; family Melamphaidae; genus Poromitra; species Poromitra crassiceps. Next base: position 3,547,442 of record NC_139644.1, read on the forward strand.
GTGAGATCCAAACACTGTTGCGACATTAGTCAGTTTGTTCGGCCATAGCAACCACCTGTAATGCTAGCAGAGACCTAGTCTTGCTTGTCTGGCATCGCAGGTCTCCATTGTGGAATTGCGATGGGCGGCACTACTGCGTGTAGCAACGAGCTAGAGTGTAGGTTTCTGCCGTTAGCTTGCTAGCTAATTAGCGCTGTTGTTTTCACTGCGGCGGCAGGGGACATTTACAGCGACACACAGGGAGGAGGGAGCGGAAGCCGCTCTGATTGACATGGTCGGAGCCAATGACAGAGCTTGTAATAAGCGGGGAGTGGACATCCGGCAGCGACTGAAACAGTCGCTCCAATGGGAGAGCAGAGTAGAGCAGGGGAGAGCTTATGCCGGGACTGCATCACATATTGCAACACCTCAACTCCCGAGGGACATATGCCAGGATCCTGTTCGTGGACTTCAGTTCCGCTTTCAACACCATCATTCCAGAAATCCTCCACTCCAAACTAACCCAGCTCGGTGTTCCAGTGTCCACCTGTCAGTGGATCATAAACTTCTTGACAGACAGGACACAGCAGGTGAGGCTGGGCAAAATCACATCCGGCATCCGACTAATCAGCACTGGCGCACCCCAGGGGTGCGTGCTCTCACCCTGGTTCTTCCTCCTCTACACAAATGACTTCTGATGACCCATCAGTAAAACTCTTTGCAGATGACACAACGTCATCTGGCCCTTTGGTGCGGTCAGAAGAACTTTGAGCTGAACATCCAGAGTTCAGTATGTGGGGCTGGTACTGGGACTCCATGACCAAGACTTGGGAACCTCACCGGAAACCATCTTGCAGATGCCAGTAAAGCCTGTGCCATCCACCTGTGCTGCAGCTGCAAAAAGTAATGTGCCTGTACCAACAATGAGGGTCGAGATGATGATATTTGAGTAATCTAGTTGTGTGAATAGGCTATAAATAAACAAAAACATCATCTCATCACCTGAACATCTTATATTCAAAAGCAGTCACCCTGGTACATTGAGAGGACTGAGCACATCTAACATACCCCTCACCTCTTCCAAACACCTTTGGTCAGTATTGATACCATTTAAATGTTATGCTGAGCATTGATAACTTTGCAAGCAAACTGGATTCTCTAGATCTAAAATCCCGCGAGATAATCCATGTTGGGATCAAGCTCGGCCTTAGCATGAGTGGCTATAGCCGCAAACATGCTAAGGCCCCCCGATTTTTTTATCCCATATTTTAACCCCCATTAGTGCTAATTTTAATTTATTCATCCTGGTTGCTGCTCCACACTCTGCCAATCTGGGGAGAGCCGAAACTGGCTCCATGCTTCATCCGAGACATGGGCAGTAGCCAGCCGCTTCTTTTCACCTGACAGGGGAAGCTTCACTGGTAGGACATAGCACGTGGGAGGATTTCCGATTTCCAACCAGTTCCCCTCCCTCCGAACAGGCGCCCCTAATGACCAGGATATTGCATGTTTTGGTGTGGGGTTCCTATATGAAGGAAACCCCCAGGGGGCACGGGGAGAACATGCAAACTCCACACAGAAAGGCCCTTTTGACGACCCCACCCGGGCGGTGGGCACTCGAGGGCATGCGGACAGGCATGCACTCCTTCATTGCTCACAGCGTCCCAGGTGGGAATCGAACCCAGGACCTTCTAGCTGTGAGGCAACAGTGCTTACCACTGCGCCACCGTGCCCCCTACAGGCCGGCTTTAGGCTGGTGTGTAGGCCTGTCCGTGACGCGTCGGTTAGTCGATGTCATCGATTATTTAAATACATCGACTTGAATTAATACACTAGATAGCTCTGTTCCAATATCAGATTTCAAAGTAAACGTTTTTAATGCTTTCTGTGTGCGTTAGACCATATTAGACTTGTGTAGAAAGGTATAAAAATAAATAAGTCTAAAAATTAAATAGACACCAAGTTTGCATCTGGTTCAAAAGTTATAGCCAAAAGCTTTGGCATCGACTCAATGATCAGAGCATGCCCTGGGCTACATCTGGTGCTTTTAGACTTGATTTGCATCAACTTAGCCTCATATCTCCCTAGTCCCTCAGTTTGAATTTTTTTTTGGGGTGCCAAAAATCACTATGAGTATTATTCCCAAAATAGGGGTGCATGCTAGTGAAAAAACTGACATTGCAATATATTTTGTTTCTGCAATATACATTGCGATATGTATATGTGCCAGAGTTCCACTACAGAGTTGGTCTGGACTCTTAGTCTTCTTACCAGCTACGAGACAGGCTAAGCTAAAAATAGACTACCACTACCACAACTCCAGGGTTTTAGCAATCTCTGTACCAGGATGCAGCTTCGACGTCACGTCCGGTGTAAATACATATGAACTACAGTTGAATAGATTCACTTCAATTTACAGGTCTGATACCATGTAAATATATATGAACTACACTTGAATAGATTCACTTCACTTTACAGGTCCGGTACCATCTAACTACATACTGTATGAATTACAGTAGAATAGACTCACTCCATTTTACAGGTCCAGTACCATGTAACTACATATGAACTACAGTTGAATAGACTCACTCCATTTTACAGGTCCGGTACCATATAACTACGTTACTGTACGTTATTGTACAACTGTTGGTAATTACTGTGTAATTACATTGGTGTTCATGTCTAATTACAAATAGTTCATACATTGGGGGGGCCTGTAAAATAAAGGGTTACTGAAATGTTATAGTATTGAATGACGTTAGCATACTGTAGATTAGAGTTATGAATGAAATCCTGAAAAAATGAACTTTTGATGTGGATTTTTTTTTGTTAAAGGAGAATTTCAGTTTTTTACACCACGGTCCTCACTTCCAGGTTAGAATATGATGTTTTACTCACCGAAATAGTTTCGCTTCATTCGGATGCCCAGGGAAGATTTTAGCTCCAAGTAGTCTCCTCAAACAGGCTATAACGAGAGCCTGCGGCGAGTGCGGGGCATGCTGCACACGCTCTCTAAATGACACTTTTTCTGTCAGATCACGGTTCATTATGGTTGTAAATATAATTATTTAGCTAATAGCTAGAAGCTAAGCTAACATCAACACAACAGTCAACGTTGATCTGCCCCGGATGGGGTTACAGTGCCCATCCCCCCCCTCTGTGAAACCACTTCTTCAGAGAAACCACAGAAGGGGGAAGATATGCACTGTAACCCCATCCGGGGCAGATCAACGCCGACTGCTGTGTTGATGTTAGCTTAGCTTCGAGCTATTAGCTAAATAATTATATTTACAACCATAATGAACCTTGATCTGACAGAAAAAGTGTCATTTAGAGAGCGTGTGCAGCATGCCCCGCACTCGCCGCAGGCTCTCGTTATAGCCTGTTTGAGGAGACTACTTGGAGCTAAAATCTTCCCTGGGCATCCGAATGAAGCGAAACTATTTCGGTGAGTAAAACATCATATTCTAACCTGGAAATGAGGACCGTGGTGTAAAAAACCGAAATTCTCCTTTAAGTAAAGGAATTTGATTTTTGTGATTTTTTTTTGCATACATTATTAGGTGCACTGAATACCCCGGGATGTGATCTAAAATAGAAAAAAAGTTATTTTTTCATTTCAGCTCGACTTTAACAAACCCTTAAATCAGACTATATTATTATGTTATATCAGACAGATATATATGTGCATTATTCATGGATAAGAACCATGCAAGTTTTCCAATTGTATCAAGCAGCACAAAATGTGTAGCATGATGTGTTGAGTTAATTTGCCTTACTTGACATTACACATCATGCGATGTGACGATTGTACATGTGCACATTGCGACGATGATGCTGAAATTATATATTGTGCAGCCCTATTCCCAACACTACTGGCTCACGGACTAATATGTACAGTAGACAGATATTTTGCAAGATTTCAAATGTAAATTACGTATTGTTCATTTTTAAAACCATGAAAATAACCCTGTCAATCAATTCCTCATGCCAAAATCACACCGAAAAAATGTGTCATTTGACTCTGCATGATGTCTAGTTCAAAAGTTATGTTGATTATCCATTTTCATTGGAAATGCAATATGGCTGCAAAGATGGCCCCCCAAACAGACCCTTGGCACGATATATATTTGTTTAGTAGACACCTTGAGGATTACAAAAAAACATATATTTTGCGTGTATGGGGACCCCCCCTTCCTACTAGACTATTGTAATTTCAACAGCGTTACAGCATCAATGTTTAGCATTAAAAGCAGTTTAAAAAAGTAAAAAGCATTAGCCCCCATTCACACAGGAGGCTGAAGCAACGCTCAACCTAAGCTCTACCTACGCTGAACCCACAAGTTTCATTTAGGTGTCCTTGTTAACAGGTGAAGCCGTTCACACCACCCGCGCGCGTGCCACACCGACGCCACGCTCACGCCTTGCTCAAGCGATCGTTCAGGATTCACGCCTATTCCAAGCGTGAGGCGTGCTGAAGCCGAGCATTGATCTGTCAAGCCAGGCATGAAGTCAATGGGAGTTGTGGGCGGGTTCAAGGTGCTGAGAGGAAAAGATAAGGCTTCTTGTGTGAACGGCTCAGCGTGAGCCTGCCTCAAGCTTCAGTTCTGCTTACGTTCAGGGTCCTGTGTGAACAAGGCCTTACAGCATGTGTGTGTGTGTGTGTGTGTGTGTGTTACTGTATTTAGCCAGACTGTAGCCTAATAGTTGTGGGAACCAGCAGTCACACAGCTGATAGATGATATAGGGTGAGACGACACACACACACACACACACACACACACACACACACACACACACACACACACACACACACACACACACTGTAGGCTGGCAAATAGACTATTCTCAGAATCTGTGATTTCCTTCTTGCAATGTCATTGAATTGAACAACAATTTAATTATCATTAAATTACTCACTGGCCCCCCTTATAACACGGACTGTTTCCTTCACTCACCTCGCTCCCTGGTTCTCCACTGAACTTCGCTCCATGAAGGCCGCCGGCCGTCGTCTCGAGCAGCTCTCCAAGAAAACTGGCCTCACCGTCCACCGTGAGGCCTATAAAGACCACGTGACTGCCTACAAAACTGCTCTCTCCCGGACCAAGACCCACTACTACTCTACTCTCATTTCAAACCAGCAAAACCACCCCAGGATGCTGTTATCCACCATTCACCGGCTTCTCAGTCCCCTCTCTGCCCCTCACCCCTCAGGCTCCTCCAACCTCTGCTCTAAGTTGCTGGACTTCTTCCAGGCCAAAGTCGATTCTATCCACCAGCAACTCCAGGCTTCCCCTCCACCACATGCATCCCAACCCCATGATGCCCCTCCCCCCACTGTATGCCTCCCTCATTGCCGCCTCTCTTCCTTTTCCCCTGTGGACGCCCCTCACGTTGCCAAACTGGTCTCCAAGGCCAAGGCCTCCACCTGCTCTCTCGACCCCATACCATCTGCCCTGGTCAAGGCAGCCCTTCCCACTTTCTGCCCCGTCATGACTGACATCATCAACTGCTCTCTTCAATCTGGTACAGTTCCCTCCAGTTTCAAAACAGCCTCAGTCACACCCATCCTCAAAAAGCCAGCCCTGGACCCCAACGACCTCAACAACTACCGCCCGATCTCCAACCTTCCTTTCCTTAAGAAAATCCTGGAAAGAGCAGTTGCCGCCCAACTCCACCAGCACATGTCCAACCATGAGCTCTATGAGCCCCTTCAATCCGGTTTCAGAATCCACCACAGCACAGAGACTGCTCTCATTCAAATCACAAATGACCTCCTCACTGCTGCTGACTCCGGCCACATCATCATCCTCCTGGACCTCTCTGCAGCCTTCGATACAGTCTCTCACACCATTCTCCTCAACTGCCTTTCCCACCACCTGGGCCTCACCGGCACGGCCCTCACCTGGTTCTCCTCCTACCTCTCCAACCGGAGAGGTAGGAGACGTCTGTCAACATCTGTCAACATCATACACCCTCGCCCAGTAGACCCAGCCGAGGCCGATTAAGACCCCGACCCGCATCCCAGAAGCAGCCGCTCACGGCACTTCCTACTCTGTCTGCAACGTTGCCCGCGGAAGGGTTGATCACGCCCAATCCGCTGCAATAGAGCTAGTGCTACACCGCAGTATTGAAAGACCCTTCGGTGCATGGAGGGTCTAAGGCCCTGTGGGGTGATTCCAGGCCGGGCACCTCCTTCGTCTCACCAGAACCTCCCGGGGCAAAGGCAATCCAGAGGCAGAGAGGATGCCTCAAGGACGCCTCAAGAAGGCTTGTGCGCTGCACGTCATTCGCCTGCGCCGAGCACCTCGCTCTAGCCTGAAGGACCCCAGGCCGCGCCGATCTTTGCACGGATTTTCAGGAGGCTAATCCGTAGCGTTTGTGGATTTCTCCCTCACGAGAGAGCCAGGCTGGGGTGCTAAACCCATCCCGTACCGGATGCCGTCTCTCCAACCGTCAACTGTCTCTCCAGCTTGTCACCAGACTATACTTGGTTGTCACCTAGTCACCTGGTTTAACGCAGCGCCTGAAAGGCAGACTACAGACGGCACAAAACAAACTTATAAGAGTGATACTTAAGGTTTATCCTCGCACTCATCTCGTTGCTGAGCACTTTAAAAGACTCAACTGGTTAACAGTTGAAAAGCCCACTTTATATATGAAATTGCTGCTCACTTTTAAAATCATTTTAAACAAGGTTCCAAAGCACCTGCTGCATTATTTCTCACTTGTACGTGAGACCCACCAGCACTTTACTAGAGGCAGGGAAACAGACTTGGTCCCCAGTCGTTTTAAAACCCTGATGGGGAAGAACAGCTTCCTCTACTGTGGAGCTGTTCAGTGGAACCTCTTACCCAAGGAAATTAAAGTAAGTACCTCCTTGAGTGGTTTTAAGAGGACCTTAAAGAGATTGCTCCAGACTGTAGATTAATTTTATTATTTTATTAGTTTTATATTGTTTTTATAGTTTTTTTTTTTTTTACTGATTTGTTCACCCTCCTGATGCTGTTTCTTTTTTATCTTGTATTAATTTCTTTTAATGCAAGTTAATTTGATTTGATTTTATTAAGGATCCCCATTAGCTGGTGCCATAGCAACCAGCTAGTCTTCCTGGGGTCCAAACATACAAACAAATTAGTACAATTGCAAATGTAAAATTATTAAATGTCAGTACTCAACACAAAATACATAATGAACAAATAAGATAGCTAAAAATTACATCGGAAAAAAAGAAACAGAAAACAAAAACAAATACAGATACTTTACAGTGTTAAATAAACTTTAAGATTCTTTTTAAATGTTAATTTACTGTAAATGCAACACAGGTTTAGAGGCAGGTTATTCCAAAGTGTCAATGATCTAAAAATAAAAGATCTCCTTAAAGCATTGTTTTTCGGAGACGGTAATACAAGCTGCCCATTGCTAGATCCTCTTGTGTAATGGTCATGCACAGTATTACTAAAGATTATTTGTTGATGTATAAAAACTGGAGTTTTACTGCTCATGACTGACTTAAACATCACAAGTGAATTGAAAGACAACCTATTCTCAACTGTAAGCCAGGAGAGGCAGGCATGCATACGGCTCACATTAGACCTTAGTGGGCAGCCCAGCACCAGCCGTGCTGCCCTGTTCTGGACCACCTGGAGCTTCCTAAGGTCACCACTTGCAGCAGATGACCACACCATAGAGCAGTAGTTAAGATGACATAAAACTAAACTTTGAACTATCTGACATAAAAGGGGACGGGCAACAAAAGTAACACATTTTCTGGAAACACCAATAGCTCTTCCCATTTTTGAAACAATATAATTGATGTGGTGAGACCAAGACAGAGTGGAATCCAGCATTACTCCAAGGAGTTTAGTACTTTCAACTTGTTGAACTGCCGAATTACACAAGTTTAAATCAAGCTTTGGGCTTGTAGACAACCTGTGCCTTGTTCCCAGCACAATACATTTAGTCTTGGAGATGTTAAGGACAAGTCTGTTACATACTACCCAGTCATGCACAACTTTTAGTTCTTTGCTCAAGACTTCATTAAGTACATCACATGATGGTGCAGCGTAATACAATGTTGAATCATCGGCATAAAGAACTGTTGTGGCACATTTTGTTATCCAGGATAGGTCATTAGTAAAAACTGAGAAGAGCAAAGGTCCGAGGCAACTTCCCTGCGGAACACCACACTCTAGACCTCTGCTACTAGACAGGCTGCCATTTAGATACACCTTCTGTGATCTGGAGGACAAATAACTTAATATCCACTTTAAAGCAGAAGAATTAAAACCATAACATTTAAGTTAATGGAACTGCATTCGCCTCACACACTGCTGCTGCATCGTATTTCTGTTTTAATCAGTGTTCTATGTTTTGTTATTAACAATTTGTTTTTTAATTACATATGGGGACCACAATGGAAATAAGCCCTAGGGCTCTTTTGTGTTTTTATCCTCGGTGATTTCCTGTGATGTTTGTTTTTAACTTATGTTTGATATTTGCTGCTTGTCCACTTCTTTGTTCTTTTTATCTTATCACCAAATAAATCCATTCATTCATTCATTCAGTCTATTCCTAAGTGTCACTGGCCAGGGGAGCCAGGATTCTATGTTTAAAATACATACTACAGCATGCGCTGGGACGCGTCATCAGTGATGTTAGCTGGGGTCGTAAGGTGTTTCTATCAAGAAGGCTCAGCGGAGATTGTACTTCCTACACCAGCTCAGGATATACAGTACAAACTGTTTTGACTCTGAAGAAGACACCTGTGTGTGTCGAAACGTCAGTCTTTGTTTGCACCTATTAAATTGGCTAACTTTGACCGTGTGCTCCAGATCCTTTTGTTTCACTAGTTTAACTCAGTCCCCTTGTCTGAGAGGCACCAGTTTGGCATTATCAGCTGAAGCACTTTTTTTCTCTCTTCTACAGTACAAACTGCCTCAGGAGCTGCTGATCCAGTTCTACACCACCATCATCCAGTCTGTCCTCTGCAACTCCATCTCTGTCTGGTTTGGCTCAGCCACCAGACAGGCACAGACTACAACGGACAGTGAGGACTGCAGAGACAATCATCGGTGCCAAACTGCCCTCCATCCAGGACTTGTCAAAAAACAACCTGTTCGAAATCCACCCCTCTGCTATAGGCGGTACAGAGCACTGTACTCCACCCCTCTGCTATAGGTGGTACAGAGCACTGTACTCCACCCCTCTGCTATAGGTGGTACAGAACACTGTACTCCACCCCTCTGCTATAGGCAGGACAGAGCACTGTACTCCACCCCTCTGCTATAGGCAGGACAGAGCACTGTACTCCACCCCTCTGCTATAGGCGGTACAGAGCACTGTACTCCACCCCTCTGCTATAGGTGGGACAGAGCACTGTACTCCACCCCTCTGCTATAGGCAGGACAGAGCACTGTAATCCACCCCTCTGCTATAGGCAGGACAGAACACTGTACTCCACCCCTCTGCTATAGGTGGGACAGAACACTGTACTCCACCCCTCTGCTATAGGTGGGACAGAGCACTGTACTCCACCCCTCTGCTATAGGCAGGACAGAGCACTGTACTCCACCCCTCTGCTATAGGCAGGACAGAGCACTGTACTCCACCCCTCTGCTATAGGCAGGACAGAGCACTGTACTCCACCCCTCTGCTATAGGTGGGACAGAGCACTGTACTCCACCCCTCTGCTATAGGTGGGACAGAGCACTGTACTCCACCCCTCTGCTATAGGCGGTACAGAACACTGTACTCCACCCCTCTGCTATAGGCGGTACAGAGCACTGTACTCCACCCCTCTGCTATAGGCAGGACAGAGCACTGTACTCCACCCCTCTGCTATAGGTGGTACAGAGCACTGTACTCCACCCCTCTGCTATAGGCAGGACAGAGCACTGTACTCCACCCCTCTGCTATAGGCGGTACAGAGCACTGTACTCCACCCCTCTGCTATAGGTGGGACAGAGCACTGTACTCCACCCCTCTGCTATAGGTGGGACAGAGCACTGTACTCCACCCCTCTGCTATAGGCAGGACAGAGCACTGTACTCCACCCCTCTGCTATAGGCAGGACAGAGCACTGTACTCCACCCCTCTGCTATAGGCAGGACAGAGCACTGTACTCCACCCCTCTGCTATAGGCAGGACAGAGCACTGTACTCCACCCCTCTGCTATAGGCAGGAGAGAGCACTGTACTCCACCCCTCTGCTATAGGTGGGACAGAGCACTGTACTCCACCCCTCTGCTATAGGCGGTACAGAACACTGTACTCCACCCCTCTGCTATAGGTGGTACAGAGCACTGTACTCCACCCCTCTGCTATAGGCAGGACAGAACACTGTACTCCACCCCTCTGCTATAGGCGGGAGAGAGCACTGTACTCCACCCCTCTGCTATAAGCGGTACAGAGCACTGTACTCCACCCCTCTGCTATAGGCAGGACAGAGCACTGTATTCCACCCCTCTGCTATAGGCAGGACAGAGCACTGTACTCCACCCCTCTGCTATAGGCGGTACAGAGCACTGTACTCCACCCCTCTGCTATAGGTGGGACAGAGCACTGTACTCCACCCCTCTGCTATAGCTGGGACAGAACACTGTACTCCACCCCTCTGCTATAGGCGGGAGAGAGCACTGTACTCCACCCCTCTGCTATAAGCGGTACAGAGCACTGTACTCCACCCCTCTGCTATAGGCAGGACAGAACACTGTACTCCACCCCTCTGCTATAGGTGGTACAGAGCAGTGTACTCCACCCCTCTGCTATAGGCAGGACAGAGCACTGTACTCCACCCCTCTGCTATAGGCAGGACAGAGCACTGTATTCCACCCCTCTGCTATAGGCGGGAGAGAGCACTGTACTCCACCCCTCTGCTATAAGCGGTACAGAGCACTGTACTCCACCCCTCTGCTATAGGTGGGACAGAGCACTGTACTCCACCCCTCTGCTATAGCTGGGACAGAGCACTGTACTCCACCCCTCTGCTATAGGCGGGAGAGAGCACTGTACTCCACCCCTCTGCTATAGGTGGGACAGAGCACTGTAGGCCAAAACTACCAGCCATATATATGTGTGCGAATATCAGGACTCGGACTTGATCTTGCAATGATCAAAAGTATACTTTATGTCCTATTAAAAAAATACACTTCTAAAATCAAGCGAAAAAGGGAGTTGGAACAATCCAACAAAGTTGGAAGAATTAGTAGAATCAGACCAGTGAGTCACCATGACGTTCCACCATGGCATCGCTGTCCATGGTGCTGATTCCTTGACCACAGTTAAACTGAATTAAACTGCAACAACATAAAAACAGTTTCTACCCACATTTAATTTTTAATTTCAGTTTATACGTGTAGTGTTTAGCTTGAACGGGTACTTTAGGTGCCACAGCACACGATTCATGAGAAATTATTCTCTGAGGACAGAATCTTACCAGATGGGGGTTTGTGGTATAATTTGTGTCAGTTTAGAGTCCTTGATGTGAAAAAGTTTGAGAACCAGTGGTTCAGAGCTCTTTCTGGGCATGTAATGATAAATCAGTGCACAGATACAAAAAGGTAACAAAGGAAATACAAAATGTCCAGCTGACTGAACTGACTATGATTTTGTTGTATAAGTCACCTGAGGCCTCTTTGACACATGACAAGTGTTTTTCCAATTGAGTTTGCCCACATGAGACATGAGTGCGTGTGGTGGAAATGGCGTTGAACGCTTGGGAATGGTGTTCCCATAGTGTTCCCATAACAATCATTGCGGGGCAATGGTGAGAACACGTGTGGGAACGCTCTTCCGAGTCTTCCTCAGGGCCCAAGTTTTGTCTTCTTTTTAAAAAATCATGTTTAGAACTGTTTCTCTAAAGCATTTTCATAAATCTGAACGGACCTGAAGGCACCATGCCCTGCACAGCCCTACACAGCCAATGGGAAGCCGTAGCATTGCAGTGTCCCCACCACTGTTGTTGACATTCTAACAACTGGTAGCAGCAAGTCTCCCAAATGGTCACGTGGTCACCTCTCCCCTGAAGTGTTGTGAGAGGACTGTGCCTGTTGACGCAGGGTTAGTGCCGACCTAGCAAGCTAACTTGAACTAGAGATTGTGAGTTCCCAAACTCCACACAAACCACACATATAAACACAAAACTGCCCATTGTTAGCTCAATACAGTTGAAACTAAGATATTCCATTAAAAAAAAACTAGCCAAAGATTTAGCTACTACGAACTTCAGCTTTAGCTTTAGCTAATCGCTCCCTGCAAACATGAGTTCCTGTTGCCAAATCTTGTGAGAGTTTGTTGCTGAGATAGAGACAGGTCTTGAACAAGTTTAATTTTCTCCTGTTCTGTCTGTCTGAAAAATGCCATTTTAGTGCTGCAAGGAAGGGACTTTAAATGAAGAAAATGTTCGATGTTATTTGGATGTTTGGATGTTTTTTAGCCATATTTAGAGGAATATCTCATTTTAAATTAACATTAGGATTATACTGTTGTGTATAGTATTTTCTCCTTTTCTCATTCACTTTCATGTCACCACCTTTTCTCCCTTTAGGTCATTTTACACTACAACAGACAGCAACACAGGCAGAAACACTGAGCTTATTATTATATTTTATTATCTTATTATAAACCAAACATCAAAAATAACATCTCCACCCTCCAACCTTTGCTTTGCTCATAAACAGTGTTGGGCAGTAACGTGCACTGTAATTAGTTACTTTTTCAGTAACGAAGTAATAAGGCGTTACAATTTCCAAAACAGTAATTATATTACAGTTACTAATCCAAGTAACACTGCGTTACTGCGTTAGATCATTGCCCGCCAGAATGCAGTGTTTTCTATGTAAAAAGAGAAGAAAAGAAAAAGTTACCCTCACGGACTCAGGTAGACCTGTCGCGGCGATACGTCATGACGTATGTGCGGCGCGACAGAGAGTGTGGTTACTTCAAAACAAAACAAACTGCAGCATGATGCCAGGAGAAGAGAAATACGTGTTCAAAAGCTGGAGGTATTCATGCCATTATTTTGAGTTTGTCTCGTTCAAAGAGGCAAAGAACATTATTGTCCTTTGTAAACTACGTGCGAGCAGCTTGGCAGATGCTACCTATTTGCACTGTTGACTCGCCCTCATATCGATGCATCATAGAGAAAATAGGCACGAAGAACAATATCAAGCTGCCACACAGAGAAAGACGTTTGCTGGCTACCTCGAGAGAGAATATGCGGGGACGGAGGCTAAATTGAAGGCGACGCTGGGTGAGGTAGACTTGGGTGTTCACTGGATTAACAGATACACTTTGGGTAAGTGTTGTACACTTTGTTACTTTCTAACCTTCTGGTCAAAGCCTTCTGACCGTAGTCAGACGGCCCGAATTTCAAAGTAAAATGCCTTTGGCGTTTCTTTTAACATACTGTATATAATACCAAAGCGAAAATAATTAATACAGTGACATGCTAGACATGTAACAACTTAGGTGTAAGGTATTTGGGGTAAAAAAAAACAAGAAGAAGTAACTAGTAACATAACTAGTTACTTTTTGAAAAAGTAATAAGTAAAGTAACATGAGTAAAGCAGAATGCAGAGGACAGCATGAAAGGAGCAAAGAATAGTAGGAAAACATGTAGCCTATTAGAAGCTGAATAAGCAGTGTAAATATCAATGTTCCATCAAATCTGTCATGAATAAAATCAAAAGGAAGTAATCAGTAGATCTCGGCAATCTTATTTGAGTAACTTTTGAAAGAGATGTTTATTTAGCTGTAATGTTAATGAGTAAAATCAATAAGAAAAAAACATTCAAGCATACAGAAATAACATATCGGGCGGGGGGCAGGACATGCCGCATCCGGGGACCCCCACCCTGCGTAAGTAGGGTTCCCACAGCAAAACTTGGCCATTTCCACCACTGAGCGAGACCAATTGGTAATCAGGGTGTTGCATTTTGAAGGCCAGTGTTTTCCAACTGATCAAAGTTGTACAGTGTGCAGTGATTTAGATATCTGAGTGAGTAGTACTACTACTACTACTAATAATAATAATAGTAACAATAATAATAATATTAATCATAATAAATATGACGCTTACTGTGTGGAGCTGCGACCTGTTTGCTTGCTGCTCTGCTTTAGACTGAAGCATTGTTTGTGTGTGTGTGTGTGTGTGTGTGTGTGTGTGTGTGTGTGTGTGTGTGTGTGTGTGTGTGTGTGTGTGTGTGTGTGTGTGTGTGTGTGTGTGTGTGTGAGAGAGAGAGAGAGAGAGTGTGAGGTGTGAGAGAAGTGTGTGTGGGGGGCGTGAGCGTGCCGGCATGCATGTGTGTGTGTGTGCATCCATCAGTAACATGTCATGCAGCCTCTTTTCTCTCTGATAACAGGCGCCACACAGCAAGGGAGAGAGGGAGGAAGAGAGAGACACAGAGAGAGAGAGAGAGAGACAGGCAGAGAGACACAGAGAGAGAGAGACAGGCAGAGAGACACAGAGAGAGAGAGAGACAGACAGAGAGAGAGACACAGAGAGAGAGAGACAGGCAGAGAGACACAGAGAGAGAGACACAGAGAGAGAGAGACAGGCAGAGAGAGAGAGAGAGACAGAGAGAGAGAGAGACAGGCAGAGAGAGAGAGACAGAGAGAGAGACAGGCAGAGAGAGAGAGACAGAGAGAGAGAGACACAGAGAGAGAGACAGACAGAGAGAGAGAGACACACACACAGAGAGAGACAGGCAGAGAGAGCATTATTCAAGATTCAAGGTATTTATTGTCACTCCGTTGTACAAGTACACACATGTGAAATTCTTATGCTGTGGGCTCCATTACAGACAAGCTGCAGGAGGTAAATAGTGCAAAATCACAGCAAGCAACAAATAGGGCACAAAATCACAACAAGCAACAAAATCACAGCAAACAACAAATAGGGCACAAAATCACAACAAGCAACAAATAGGGCACAAAATCACAGCAAACAACACTAGACAATAAGGCAACAGTTAAATAGGGAAAACAATGTAAACAGTGTATGTGAAGGGCAATTAAGGCAACAGTAAAATAGGAGAGGTAATAAAGTAGAATAAATATGAAAAGTGTTCACAGTGTCCAAGAGTGTCCACTTGTCAGTGGAAGTGTGCAAATGACAATAACACAGGTTTATTGCACTATTTCTGATGATGGACACCTCAAAGTACATGAACCCGCTTATACCATGGTCACTTGCCAAAGAAACAAAAAACAGGGGCAACCGACTAACACCTGGCACAATCACTACCATCCCGCCAGCTTCTCATGCAATGGAAACGTTCACTGCTCCAGTAAATAGGACGAAGCTTAGCAACGGGACGTAATAGAGTCTGCTCAGCCCCTTGGCTCAGAGCCAGATGGCTAACGTTACAGCAACTTTCAAAGTCAATAACTGCATGCGGCTGACAAACAGTAAATATAATTTACAGTATGTTTAACAAGACAGGCTATGCTATCCAGCCATGTCATTGTTCCCCCCCTTCCTTCCGCCCCAAAAATCACAAACGATAAAATAGGCTCTGTCAGCTGCAGCCAAGGATAGCCTACTAGAACATGTGTTGACCAGGCAAACATGTCCGCTAAAGTGCCTTGGAAAAACCGTGAGTTTTAACAAAATGCTGTATTTAGTGTGTTTTTACCAGTTTTAACCCTTGTGTCCTCCTAGTCCATCTGATGGACTTTTCCTGCATTCGCGTATGGGCCGTTTCGACATTTTTTGAGTATATGGTCTTAAATTAAGGCTAGGTATTTTTTGGGGGGTATTTGACAAAAATCAATCATAGTTATCATCTTTATACGATCCTAAGACCTATTTTCAAAAATACTCCTCAATTTACTCTTAGTCCATCTGATGGACTCATTAACTTCCATTGAAACCACTCTATTGGTACTCCCAGCAAATTTTCACAAAATTAATTTATTTCATTTATTTCAGCGGGCATCCTGGACCAAATACCTTGAACTTTGACCTTAATATCTAACCTTGGAGTTGAAGGAAATTTTGGGGGAGTTACATGGTCTCAAAGTCCATTGCATAGTTGTCCCATTGATTTCAATGTTAATTTTGCACAAAAAGAAATTTTTTTTTTTTACCTCCAGCAAATTTTTCAAAAAATCATTATTTCCTTGATGTTACACATCTCACCTTGACTCAAGGGGTTAAAATTGTAGTTTCTAATGTGTTTGCCTATTTCCCCATATTCCCCCAGTTTTGGCATAGCAATCAATTCCATACAGTTTACATGAAATGTAAAAAAAAAATGATTCCTATGCCAAAGATGGGAAAATATTAGAAAACTGAATTTGACAGTCCACACTACTGATTTGAAGCCTTTAGACCAGGATAGATGCTGGACTAAAGCTCGTTTGTGTTTTTTGGGGAAAATGGCTGGTAGTCCAAAACATGCGCTTTTTGGATTTTTGGCTCAAAATATGAAAAAATACTATTTTCACAAAAAATCACAAAAAATACAAAAACCCACTGATGATGTCACAATGTCTGTGACATCATCAGTAATGTCATCAGTGACATATTATTGACAAAAAATCATCTCATGACATCACTGATGATGTCATATGCTAGTGATGTCATAGCTATTGTGACATCATGCCTGCGAATCTTTGATACTAGGCATCTTGCAGTGGTGACTTTTGTAAAACACCCCAACCTGCCCATAATATCAGACCCAAAGCCAGTTTGTCTTTATGGAAATGGGAAAAAAAACACTTTTTTTTTTTATGTACTTTTTTTTTTTTTACTGTACTTACTGTACACTGGCATTTGAGGGGTTAAAATTCGAATAGGTATGAAATGTTGGTATGAGGTATTAGGGAAGAAGTTACCAATGAATTATAAACAGTCAAAAATTTAAAAATTTAAATTAATATTTATAAATTAGTACAGTATTCTCGTTAAGGTCCATCAGATGGACCAAGAGTAAATTGAGGATTCCGCGGCATTAGGACACAAGGTTAATTAGTGAGAGTGGGTGTTTTAGAGGAGGACACCTCATACTAGCATTCAGCTCTCAGTGAAAACATTGTGAATGATCAACACTAACAGAATCCTAACCTACAAACAAGCACCACCTCACCTCAAAACAAGCTGAGCTAACAAGCGACAGTGTGACTAGCAGCACCGTCCACAAAACTCCATTTGGGGAAACAGTGATTTTGTCTGTGAGAAATTTTTTATTATCATTATTAACCTTTATTTATACAGGGGGGAGCCTCACTGAGAGCAATGCTCTCTTTATTTATACAGGGGGAGCCTCACTGAGAGCATTGCTCTCTTTATTTATACAGGGGCAGCCTCACTGAGAGCATTGCTCTCTTTATTTATACAGGGGGCAGCCTCACTGAGAACAATGCTCTCTTTATTTATACAGGGGGGAGCCTCACTTATCATTATTAACCTTTATTTATACAGGGGGGCGCCTCACTGAGAACAATGCTCTCTTTATTTATACAGGGGGCAGCCTCACTGAGAACAATGCTCTCTTTATTTATACAGGGGGGAGCCTCACTTATCATTATTAACCTTTATTTATACAGGGGGGAGCCTCACTGAGAACAATGCTCTCTTTATTTATACAGGGGGCAGCCTCACTGAGAACAATGCTCTCTTTATTTATACAGGGGGCAGCCTCACTGAGAACAATGCTCTCTTTATTTATACAGGGGGGAGCCTCACTGAGAACAATGCTCTCTTTATTTATACAGGGGGCAGCCTCACTGAGAACAATGCTCTCTTTATTTATACAGGGGGGAGCCTCACTGAGAACAATGCTCTCTTTATTTATACAGGGGCAGCCTCACTGAGAACAATGCTCTCTTTATTTATACAGGGGGGAGCCTCACTTATCATTATTAACCTTTATTTATACAGGGGGGAGCCTCACTGAGAACAATGCTCTCTTTATTTATACAGGGGGGAGCCTCACTGAGAACAATGCTCTCTTTATTTATACAGGGGGCAGCCTCACTGAGAACAATGCTCTCTTTATTTATACAGGGGGCAGCCTCACTGAGAACAATGCTCTCTTTATTTATACAGGGGGGAGCCTCACTGAGAACAATGCTCTCTTTATTTATACAGGGGGGAGCCTCACTGAGAGCAATGCTCTCTTTATTTATACAGGGGGCAGCCTCACTGAGAACAATGCTCTCTTTATTTATACAGGGGGGAGCCTCACTGAGAACAATGCTCTCTTTATTTATACAGGGGCAGCCTCACTGAGAACAATGCTCTCTTTATTTATACAGGGGGGAGCCTCACTTATCATTATTAACCTTTATTTATACAGGGGGGAGCCTCACTGAGAACAATGCTCTCTTTATTTATACAGGGGGGAGCCTCACTGAGAACAATGCTCTCTTTATTTATACAGGGGGGAGCCTCACTTATCATTATTAACCTTTATTTTAATTTAAAATATTTAAAAATTTAAATTAATATTTATAAATTAGTACAGTATTCTCGTTAAGGTCCATCAGATGGACCAAGAGTAAATTGAGGATTCCGCAGCATTAGGACACAAGGTTAATTAGTGAGAGTGGGTGTTTTAGAGGAGGACACCTCATACTAGCATTCAGCTCTCAGTGAAAACATTGTGAATGATCAACACTAACAGAATCCTAACCTACAAACAAGCACCACCTCACCTCAAAACAAGCTGAGCTAACAAGCGACAGTGTGACTAGCAGCACCGTCCACAAAACTCCATTTGGGGAAACAGTGATTTTGTCTGTGAGAAATTTTTTATTATCATTATTAACCTTTATTTATACAGGGGGGAGCCTCACTGAGAGCAATGCTCTCTTTATTTATACAGGGGGAGCCTCACTGAGAGCATTGCTCTCTTTATTTATACAGGGGCAGCCTCACTGAGAGCATTGCTCTCTTTATTTATACAGGGGGCAGCCTCACTGAGAACAATGCTCTCTTTATTTATACAGGGGGGAGCCTCACTTATCATTATTAACCTTTATTTATACAGGGGGGCGCCTCACTGAGAACAATGCTCTCTTTATTTATACAGGGGGCAGCCTCACTGAGAACAATGCTCTCTTTATTTATACAGGGGGGAGCCTCACTTATCATTATTAACCTTTATTTATACAGGGGGGAGCCTCACTGAGAACAATGCTCTCTTTATTTATACAGGGGGCAGCCTCACTGAGAACAATGCTCTCTTTATTTATACAGGGGGCAGCCTCACTGAGAACAATGCTCTCTTTATTTATACAGGGGGGAGCCTCACTGAGAACAATGCTCTCTTTATTTATACAGGGGGCAGCCTCACTGAGAACAATGCTCTCTTTATTTATACAGGGGGGAGCCTCACTGAGAACAATGCTCTCTTTATTTATACAGGGGCAGCCTCACTGAGAACAATGCTCTCTTTATTTATACAGGGGGGAGCCTCACTTATCATTATTAACCTTTATTTATACAGGGGGGAGCCTCACTGAGAACAATGCTCTCTTTATTTATACAGGGGGGAGCCTCACTGAGAACAATGCTCTCTTTATTTATACAGGGGGCAGCCTCACTGAGAACAATGCTCTCTTTATTTATACAGGGGGCAGCCTCACTGAGAACAATGCTCTCTTTATTTATACAGGGGGGAGCCTCACTGAGAACAATGCTCTCTTTATTTATACAGGGGGGAGCCTCACTGAGAGCAATGCTCTCTTTATTTATACAGGGGGCAGCCTCACTGAGAACAATGCTCTCTTTATTTATACAGGGGGGAGCCTCACTGAGAACAATGCTCTCTTTATTTATACAGGGGCAGCCTCACTGAGAACAATGCTCTCTTTATTTATACAGGGGGGAGCCTCACTTATCATTATTAACCTTTATTTATACAGGGGGGAGCCTCACTGAGAACAATGCTCTCTTTATTTATACAGGGGGGAGCCTCACTGAGAACAATGCTCTCTTTATTTATACAGGGGGGAGCCTCACTTATCATTATTAACCTTTATTTTAATTTAAAATATTTAAAAATTTAAATTAATATTTATAAATTAGTACAGTATTCTCGTTAAGGTCCATCAGATGGACCAAGAGTAAATTGAGGATTCCGCAGCATTAGGACACAAGGTTAATTAGTGAGAGTGGGTGTTTTAGAGGAGGACACCTCATACTAGCATTCAGCTCTCAGTGAAAACATTGTGAATGATCAACACTAACAGAATCCTAACCTACAAACAAGCACCACCTCACCTCAAAACAAGCTGAGCTAACAAGCGACAGTGTGACTAGCAGCACCGTCCACAAAACTCCATTTGGGGAAACAGTGATTTTGTCTGTGAGAAATTTTTTATTATCATTATTAACCTTTATTTATACAGGGGGGAGCCTCACTGAGAGCAATGCTCTCTTTATTTATACAGGGGGAGCCTCACTGAGAGCATTGCTCTCTTTATTTATACAGGGGCAGCCTCACTGAGAGCATTGCTCTCTTTATTTATACAGGGGGCAGCCTCACTGAGAACAATGCTCTCTTTATTTATACAGGGGGGAGCCTCACTTATCATTATTAACCTTTATTTATACAGGGGGGAGCCTCACTGAGAACAATGCTCTCTTTATTTATACAGGGGGCAGCCTCACTGAGAACAATGCTCTCTTTATTTATACAGGGGGGAGCCTCACTTATCATTATTAACCTTTATTTATACAGGGGGGAGCCTCACTGAGAACAATGCTCTCTTTATTTATACAGGGGGCAGCCTCACTGAGAACAATGCTCTCTTTATTTATACAGGGGGCAGCCTCACTGAGAACAATGCTCTCTTTATTTATACAGGGGGGAGCCTCACTGAGAACAATGCTCTCTTTATTTATACAGGGGGCAGCCTCACTGAGAACAATGCTCTCTTTATTTATACAGGGGGGAGCCTCACTGAGAACAATGCTCTCTTTATTTATACAGGGGCAGCCTCACTGAGAACAATGCTCTCTTTATTTATACAGGGGGGAGCCTCACTTATCATTATTAACCTTTATTTATACAGGGGGGAGCCTCACTGAGAACAATGCTCTCTTTATTTATACAGGGGGGAGCCTCACTGAGAACAATGCTCTCTTTATTTATACAGGGGGCAGCCTCACTGAGAACAATGCTCTCTTTATTTATACAGGGGGCAGCCTCACTGAGAACAATGCTCTCTTTATTTATACAGGGGGGAGCCTCACTGAGAACAATGCTCTCTTTATTTATACAGGGGGGAGCCTCACTGAGAGCAATGCTCTCTTTATTTATACAGGGGGCAGCCTCACTGAGAACAATGCTCTCTTTATTTATACAGGGGGGAGCCTCACTGAGAACAATGCTCTCTTTATTTATACAGGGGCAGCCTCACTGAGAACAATGCTCTCTTTATTTATACAGGGGGGAGCCTCACTTATCATTATTAACCTTTATTTATACAGGGGGGAGCCTCACTGAGAACAATGCTCTCTTTATTTATACAGGGGGGAGCCTCACTGAGAACAATGCTCTCTTTATTTATACAGGGGGGAGCCTCACTTATCATTATTAACCTTTATTTTAATTTAAAATATTTAAAAATTTAAATTAATATTTATAAATTAGTACAGTATTCTCGTTAAGGTCCATCAGATGGACCAAGAGTAAATTGAGGATTCCGCGGCATTAGGACACAAGGTTAATTAGTGAGAGTGGGTGTTTTAGAGGAGGACACCTCATACTAGCATTCAGCTCTCAGTGAAAACATTGTGAATGATCAACACTAACAGAATCCTAACCTACAAACAAGCACCACCTCACCTCAAAACAAGCTGAGCTAACAAGCGACAGTGTGACTAGCAGCACCGTCCACAAAACTCCATTTGGGGAAACAGTGATTTTGTCTGTGAGAAATTTTTTATTATCATTATTAACCTTTATTTATACAGGGGGGAGCCTCACTTATCATTATTAACCTTTATTTATACAGGGGGGAGCCTCACTGAGAGCAATGCTCTCTTTATTTATACAGGGGGGAGCCTCACTGAGAGCAATGCTCTCTTTATTTATACAGGGGGGAGCCTCACTGAGAGCAATGCTCTCTTTATTTATACAGGGGGAGCCTCACTGAGAACAATGCTCTCTTTATTTATACAGGGGGCAGCCTCACTGAGAGCAATGCTCTCTTTATTTATACAGGGGGGAGCCTCACTGAGAGCAATGCTCTCTTTATTTATACAGGGGGAGCCTCACTGAGAGCAATGCTCTCTTTATTTATACAGGGAGAGTCTCACTGAGAGCAATGCTCTCTTTATTTATACAGGGGGAGCCTCACTGAGAGCAATGCTCTCTTTATTTATACAGGGGGAGCCTCACTGAGAGCAATGCTCTCTTTATTTATACAGGGGGCAGCCTCACTGAGAACAATGCTCTCTTTATTTATACAGGGGGCAGCCTCACTGAGAGCATTGCTCTCTTTATTTATACAGGGGGGAGCCTCACTGAGAGCAATGCTCTCTTTATTTATACAGGGGCAGCCTCACTGAGAGCATTGCTCTCTTTATTTATACAGGGGGGAGCCTCACTGAGAGCATTGCTCTCTTTATTTATACAGGGGCAGCCTCACTGAGAGCAATGCTCTCTTTATTTATACAGGGGGAGCCTCACTGAGAACAATGCTCTCTTTATTTATACAGGGGGCAGCCTCACTGAGAGCATTGCTCTCTTTATTTATACAGGGGGGAGCCTCACTGAGAGCAATGCTCTCTTTATTTATACAGGGGCAGCCTCACTGAGAGCAATGCTCTCTTTATTTATACAGGGGGAGCCTCACTGAGAGCATTGCTCTCTTTATTTATACAGGGGCAGCCTCACTGAGAGCAATGCTCTCTTTATTTATACAGGGGGAGCCTCACTGAGAGCAATGCTCTCTTTATTTATACAGGGGGGAGCCTCACTGAGAGCAATGCTCTCTTTATTTATACAGGGGGAGCCTCACTGAGAGCATTGCTCTCTTTATTTATACAGGGGCAGCCTCACTGAGAGCATTGCTCTCTTTATTTATACAGGGGGCAGCCTCACTGAGAACAATGCTCTCTTTATTTATACAGGAGGCAGCCTCACTGAGAACAATGCTCTCTTTATTTATACAGGGGGGAGCCTCACTTATCATTATTAACCTTTATTTATACAGGGGGGAGCCTCACTGAGAACAATGCTCTCTTTATTTATACAGGGGGCAGCCTCACTGAGAACAATGCTCTCTTTATTTATACAGGGGGCAGCCTCACTGAGAACAATGCTCTCTTTATTTATACAGGGGGGAGCCTCACTGAGAACAATGCTCTCTTTATTTATACAGGGGGCAGCCTCACTGAGAACAATGCTCTCTTTATTTATACAGGGGGCAGCCTCACTGAGAACAATGCTCTCTTTATTTATACAGGGGCAGCCTCACTGAGAACAATGCTCTCTTTATTTATACAGGGGGGAGCCTCACTTATCATTATTAACCTTTATTTATACAGGGGGGAGCCTCACTGAGAACAATGCTCTCTTTATTTATACAGGGGGGAGCCTCACTTATCATTATTAACCTTTATTTATACAGGGGGGAGCCTCACTGAGAGCAATGCTCTCTTTATTTATACAGGGGGCAGCCTCACTGAGAACAATGCTCTCTTTATTTATACAGGGGGCAGCCTCACTGAGAGCATTGCTCTCTTTATTTATACAGGGGGCAGCCTCACTGAGAGCAATGCTATCTTTATTTATACAGGGGGAGCCTCACTGAGAGCAATGCTCTCTTTATTTATACAGGGGGGAGCCTCACTGAGAGCAATGCTCTCTTTATTTATACAGGGGGGAGCCTCACTGAGAGCAATGCTCTCTTTATTTATACAGGGGGCAGCCCCACTGAGAACAATGCTCTCTTTATTTATACAGGGGAGAGTCTCACTGAGAACAATGCTCTCTTTATTTATACAGGGGGCAGCCTCACTGAGAACAATGCTCTCTTTATTTATACAGGGGGGAGCCTCACTTATCATTATTAACCTTTATTTATACAGGGGGGAGCCTCACTGAGAACAATGCTCTCTTTATTTATACAGGGGGCAGCCTCACTGAGAACAATGCTCTCTTTATTTATACAGGGGGGAGCCTCACTGAGAGCAATGCTCTCTTTATTTATACAGGGGGAGCCTCACTGAGAGCATTGCTCTCTTTATTTATACAGGGGGGAGCCTCACTGAGAACAATGCTCTCTTTATTTATACAGGGGGGAGCCTCACTGAGAGCAATGCTCTCTTTATTTATACAGGGGCAGCCTCACTGAGAACAATGCTCTCTTTATTTATACAGGGGGGAGCCTCACTGAGAACAATGCTCTCTTTATTTATACAGGGGCAGCCTCACTGAGAACAATGCTCTCTTTATTTATACAGGGGGGAGCCTCACTTATCATTATTAACCTTTATTTATACAGGGGGGAGCCTCACTGAGAACAATGCTCTCTTTATTTATACAGGGGGGAGCCTCACTGAGAACAATGCTCTCTTTATTTATACAGGGGGCAGCCTCACTGAGAACAATGCTCTCTTTATTTATACAGGGGGCAGCCTCACTGAGAACAATGCTCTCTTTATTTATACAGGGGGGAGCCTCACTGAGAACAATGCTCTCTTTATTTATACAGGGGGCAGCCTCACTGAGAACAATGCTCTCTTTATTTATACAGGGGGCAGCCTCACTGAGAACAATGCTCTCTTTATTTATACAGGGGGGAGCCTCACTGAGAGCAATGCTCTCTTTATTTATACAGGGGGCAGCCTCACTGAGAACAATGCTCTCTTTATTTATACAGGGGGGAGCCTCACTGAGAACAATGCTCTCTTTATTTATACAGGGGCAGCCTCACTGAGAACAATGCTCTCTTTATTTATACAGGGGGGAGCCTCACTTATCATTATTAACCTTTATTTATACAGGGGGGAGCCTCACTGAGAACAATGCTCTCTTTATTTATACAGGGGGGAGCCTCACTTATCATTATTAACCTTTATTTATACAGGGGGGAGCCTCACTGAGAACAATGCTCTCTTTATTTATACAGGGGGCAGCCTCACTCAGAACAATGCTCTCTTTATTTATACAGGGGGGAGCCTCACTGAGAACAATGCTCTCTTTATTTATACAGGGGGCAGCCTCACTGAGAACAATGCTCTCTTTATTTATACAGGGGGAGCCTCACTGAGAACAATGCTCTCTTTATACAGGGGGAGCCTCACTGAGAGCAATGCTCTCTTTATTTATACAGGGGGAGCCTCACTGAGAGCAATGCTCTCTTTATTTATACAGGGGGAGCCTCACTGAGAGCAATGCTCTCTTTATTTATACAGGGGGGAGCCTCACTGAGAGCAATGCTCTCTTTATTTATACAGGGGGGAGCCTCACTGAGAGCAATGCTCTCTTTATTTATACAGGGGGGAGCCTCACTGAGAACAATGCTCTCTTTATTTATACAGGGGGCAGCCTCACTAAGAGCAATGCTCTCTTTATTTATACAGGGGGGAGCCTCACTAAGAGCAATGCTCTCTTTATTTATACAGGGGGAGCCTCACTGAGAGCAATGCTCTCTTTATTTATACAGGGGGAGCCTCACTGAGAGCAATGCTCTCTTTATTTATACAGGGGGGAGCCTCACTAAGAGCAATGCTCTCTTTATTTATACAGGGGGGAGCCTCACTGAGAGCAATGCTCTCTTTATTTATACAGGGGCAGCCTCACTGAGAACAATGCTCTATTTATTTATACAGGGGGGAGCCTCACTGAGAACAATGCTCTCTTTATTTATACAGGGGGCAGCCTCACTGAGAGCAATGCTCTCTTTATTTATACAGGGGCAGCCTCACTGAGAGCAATGCTCTCTTTATTTATACAGGGGGAGCCTCACTGAGAGCAATGCTCTCTTTATTTATACAGGGGGAGCCTCACTAAGAGCAATGCTCTCTTTATTTATACAGGGGGAGCCTCACTGAGAGCATTGCTCTCTTTATTTATACAGGGGCAGCCTCACTGAGAACAATGCTCTCTTTATTTATACAGGGGGCAGCCTCACTGAGAGCAATGCTCTCTTTATTTATACAGGGGCAGCCTCACTGAGAGCAATGCTCTCTTTATTTATACAGGGGGAGCCTCACTGAGAGCAATGCTCTCTTTATTTATACAGGGGGCAGCCTCACTGAGAGCAATGCTCTCTTTATTTATACAGGGGCAGCCTCACTGAGAGCAATGCTCTCTTTATTTATACAGGGGCAGCCTCACTGAGAGCAATGCTCTCTTTATTTATACAGGGGGAGCCTCACTGAGAGCAATGCTCTCTTTATTTATACAGGGGGAGCCTCACTGAGAGCAATGCTCTCTTTATTTATACAGGGGGGAGCCTCACTGAGAACAATGCTCTCTTTATTTATACAGGGGGAGCCTCACTGAGAGCAATGCTCTCTTTATTTATACAGGGGGTTCACATCACATAACATAGTACATACTGTACATAGCCACCGTGCTGTGACTGCCTTCCAAAAGGAAATCAATCATAATCAAAATGCCACGGAGGCATTAGCTAATGTGGTGAGATTTGTATTGCCTCCAGTCCTGTAGATGGCACTACAGGCTGGTGTCTGTATCTAAGCTTTGAGTTTCCTGTTAACATTAACATGCCCCACCCGTGATATTTTTTTTTCGGATGATGGCGAAGGCTGGAGGCACCCTCTCTGCCTGTGATTGGCCTAGCGTCAAACGTTCATTCAATCTCATTCGCTTGGCTATCCTGCGTCTCTTTCTACAGTCTGTGGTCAGACAGTGGGTCAGACAGACAGCAGTTTCGCTTGCTAGCATGCATGAAAGACGCCACTGTGTGTTTATGTTTTTGATATAGTCTGGTCTCTGGTTTATAATGCTGTCGCTACTCTTGGCAGTGCACGTATGTAGCCTACAGACAAATAAAAAAGAAAAGATAAAAGATTAATGAGAATTGATCAAGGGTTATATAAAAACAGTGTCAATGCCCATTTACTCATTCTAACACAAGAGTGACATGTATTTTAATTGAAATATTAATCAGAGCAACAATGTGATTACATTTGGAATGACAAGAAAAAAATAGGCTAAGTAGGCCTAAATAACTCAGATATAGGGTTTGCAATTGTAACGTTCCATATAATGAAGTATCTCATGCTTGTTGATTTAATGATTGTTTCGCACCTGGTGCTCACGTTATGAACAAATGCTTAGATGACCATAGCCTCAGCAACAACTAATGCAGTCATGTGTTTGTTGAGATACTTCTGGCTCGCCTGGAAAGAAGGTGGGAGCAGCCGAGTACAGTCAGCCAATCAGAGGCAGAGAGGGGCGGGTCATGCCTTCGCCATGATGGGAAAAAAAATATCGCGCCCCACCCCCCTGTTCTTTTTTAACTACGGTGAGCTGTCTCTCCCTGGGACTGGGAGGAGATCAGCTGAAACCCTGTTGTGGGAAGAAGTATCCTCAAGTCTTCCCTGGAATCAATATGTACTTCAACTTTACAACTTTCTAAATATATCATAAATATATAAAAGTAAAGATAGATTTATCTCATGAGTCATGAGAGACTAATCACCACAGAGCAGATGCAGACCAGCTCCCCAGAGACTGGCCCGAACAGCCAGGAGGTACCTACAGTCCCCACGCACGCACGCGCACGCGCACACACACACACACACACACACAAGCCCCAACAGCCAGGTACCTACATCACCCCCCCCCCCCCCCCCATGTGCGCACACACACACACACACACACACACAGACTAGTCCCAACAGCCTGAGCCAGGAGGTACCTACAGGACCCCCCCCCCCCCCCCCGCCACACACACACACACACACACACACACACACACACACAGACTAGTCCCAACAGCCTGAGCCAGGAGGTACCTACAGGACCCCCCCCCCCCCCCCCTAAATTATGGGACCATAATTTAGAACACAGAGCCCATGAGAGCATGAAACATACTTTAAATTGTTTATTCAGACCAGAAACTCATTTGGAAAATGTTTATTTAAGACACAGACCCAAGAGAGAACTCCAAGAGGACCATCACGTGCGCCCCCCCCTGGCCGTTTGAGAGAATGCAATTTCCGCAGTGGCCTCATAAATTCACCCTGACTTATCCCCACTGGTCGAGACCATGGCACATTGATATGAATGATGAACAGACCTGACTGTAACTACTTAGCTAGGTGTACATTATCACAAAATAATGGACACCCTGCAGCCAATCAGAATCAAATATTCACCCAGACCATGGTTTAATTAAGCAATATAGCATGATAGCCAGTGTGTTGTGGCAAATATATCCCGCTGCTCAGCTGTTATCCCACGAGGCCGCAGGCCGAGTGGGATAACAGCTGAGCAGCGGGATATATGCCACAACACACGCTGCTCGAGTGCTATATTGCTTTTATAAAACGGTTTCCAAGTATGATAATATAATAATAATAATAATACTATAAGTCCGACTGGCATGTCATTCTGATAGAGTCAGTTGAAACACTACTGTAAGGCGGGACCGCAAGAACGTGCGGGTGATTTGATTGGATCGTTCTGGAGACTGAAGTTGACATTGGCCAATCCTGGCGCTTGCTGAGAAGCTGACAGCTTTCTGGAAAGCCCGACACGCAGCTCGAGCGCAGCGCTGCATTCTCAGCGCTTGCTGAGAAGCTGAGAGCTTTTCTGCAAAGCCCGACACCAACTAACGTTACGGGGTTAAATGCAGGGTTAAATGCGGGGTTAACAGCCTTTCTTTTGCAAAGAAGACATTAGCCCGCGTCTATTCTTGTACAAAACATAATTTTCTGCGAAGTATTAGTAAAGTTATAGGCGAAGATCGATTCACAAGGATCTGACAGCTGTCTCCGCCATTTGTTTTTTCTACATTGTCATTTGAGGTAACCAAAGCCTTTTAGTAAGAGAGTTGCCATGGCAACTCAATAACCCATGGCCATGGGTTATTGGAGTGGGTTACTGGATTTATACAATGGCTGTGAACCAATCAGATTGCTTGATTTGAGAGAGCCGTTTTATAACTGGTTTTAAACAGCAGGCAGACAACACAACTGACTGCACACCAACTCCTAATATCTGCATAGTGGATATTTCACATAATTTCACAGTTTTGTTTGCAGATTTTCTGAAAATCCAGTTCAAATTTGCGATACATTTAGATGGAAACCCAACTACAGTGGAGAGAGAGAGAGAGACAGAGAGGGAGAGAGAGACATGACTGTAGGTGACAGCAGGGTGTGTGATCCACGCTCTGCAACATGAAGCTCTCTCTCTCTCTCTCTCTCGTCCCATCTCACAACCTTTCAGCTCTTCTATACACACACACACACACGCACACACACACCACACACACACACACACACACACACACACACACACACTACACACACACACACACACACACACACACACACACACACACTACACACACACACACACACACACACACACACACACACACACACACTACACACACACACACACACACACACACACACACACACACACACACACACAGCTGTTATCGGTGTAGACAGAGTGATGTTGTGTCAGACTGATAGAGAAAAGTCCCTCTGCTTCTAATGCCACAAACCCACCAATAGGACGGCGGCGCTACAGACAGGCTAAAGAGCAGCAGCCCACAGAGCAGCCATGACACTGTGAACCAGTTCTTCAGAGTAAAATAAAACACAAACTAAAGGAAATAAGTGTATAAAAAGATTGTGCAGGTAGAGAAGACACCGTAATAATGGGTTTATTCAAGGCCTCTTGCCTAAGAAATTAAACCAACTAACAACAATGTCACCAAAGCTACAATATGAACAAAAACAAGAGTAAACTATATATATATATAGATCAGTGCAGTTATTTAAAAAATAAAATAATGGTAATAATATTAATTATCTCTAACTTCACCTCTGTCTCAACTGCAAATACCTCCTTCTTCATTTCTGAAATCCAGTCCTCAGTAAACTGTTTTCCACCTTCTCTTCTCTCTTCAACCCTCCTCCTCCCTCCTCTCTCCTCCCTCCTCCCTCTCTGCTGATGATTTCATGACCTTTTGCTAAGAAGGTAGATGACATCAGCTCTTCCTCTCCCCTCCAGTCACTAACAGCAGTACTCCTGACTCCAAACCTGACGCTCTGACCCCTCCAGTCACTAACAGCAGTAATCCTGACTCCAAACCTGACTCTCTGACCCCTCCAGTCATTAACAGCAGTACTCCTGACTCCAAACCTGACTCTCTGACCCCTCCAGTCACTAACAGCAGTAATCCTGACTCCAAACCTGACTCTCTGTCCCCTCCAGTCACTAACAGCAGTACTCCTGACTCTAAACCTGACTCTCTGACCCCTCCAGTCACTAACAGCAGTAATCCTGACTCCAAACCTGACGCTCTGACCCCTCCAGTCACTAACAGCAGTAATCCTGACTCCAAACCTGACTCTCTGACCCCTCCAGTCACTAACAGCAGTAATCCTGACTCCAAACCTGACTCTCTGACCCCTCCAGTCACTAACAGCAGTACTCCTGACTCCAAACCTGACTCTCTGACCCCTCCAGTCACTAACAGCAGTACTCCTGACTCCAAACCTGACTCTCTGACCCCTCCAGTCACTAACAGCAGTACTCCTGACTCCAAACCTGACTCTCTGACCCCTCCAGTCACTAACAGCAGTACTCCTGACTCCAAACCTGACTCTCTGACCCCTGCCACAGGGCTTGACTCCTTCTCTCCCCTC
Source organism: Poromitra crassiceps (assembly GCF_964638095.1). Classification (NCBI taxonomy): domain Eukaryota; kingdom Metazoa; phylum Chordata; class Actinopteri; order Beryciformes; family Melamphaidae; genus Poromitra; species Poromitra crassiceps. Next base: position 3,578,249 of record NC_139644.1, read on the forward strand.
TCCCCTGAAAATGTCCATAAACTTGTCAGGTCTAACCGTGCCACCTCTTGCCCTTTTGATCCTATCCCCTCCTCTCTTCTCCAAACCATCTCCACTGATATATCTCCCTTCCTCACTACCTTTATCAACTCCTCTCTGTCCTCTGGTCTTGTTCCGGCTCCTCTGAGACTGCTAGAGTCAAGCCACTCCTTAAGAAACCCTCCCTTCACCATACTGCCATCCAAAACTACCGACTTGTCTCTCTTCTCTCATTCATCTCCAAAACCCTTGAGCGAGCAGTTTCCGAACAACTTTCTCTTTATCTCTCCCAGAATGATCTACTGGATCCTCTGCAATCGAGTTTCAAGGCCTCTCACTCTACTGAGACAGCTCTACACACTGCTAAGGCCTCATCCATCTCCTCTGTCCTTGTCCTTGACTTGTCTGCAGCCTTTGATACATTTAACCACCAAATCCTCTCCATTCTCTCTGACCTAGGTATCTCAGGATCTGCACTCTCTTGGTTTACCTCCTATCTCTCTAATCGCTCATACCACGTTCTATAGCTAGGATCCCTGTCCAGATCCTGTTCTCTTAGCACTGGTGTACCCCAGGGCTCAGTCCTGGGCCCCTTCCTATTCCTTCTTTATATCAGATCTCTTGGCCATGTGATCTCATCTCATGGTTTATTTTACCACTGTTACTGTATGCTGATGATACTCAGCTCTTTCTCTCCTTCCCCCTTCTGACACCCAAATCGAGTCACGTCTAGCCGCATGTCTCAAAGACATTGTTACCTGGATGTCTGCCCACCACCTCAAACTGAATCTAGGCAAGACTGAGCTACTTTTCCTACCAGTGGAAAGACTTTCCTCTCACTGACCTCTCTGTCTCATTGATAATACTACTGTACTGCCCTCTCAAACAGTTAAGAACCTTGGGGTGATCCTAGATAACCCGCTCCTGTAGGTTCTCCCTGTATAACATCCGCAAAATCCGTCCGTCGCCTCGCCCCCCCACCGCTACGTGGGCTGAAAGGTCGCCCATCCTGATCGCGACTCTTCTCCTCCCTGGTGCCATAATGGTGGAATGAACTTCCCCCTTCGGTCAGAATGGCAGAATCGCTACCATTTTTTCGTCGTAGACTAAAAACTTGCATTTTTGGGCTACACCTGGGCCCTTCTGGAAATTATACCTTTTCTTTAAAAAATAAATCACTACTAATGTAGGGAGCGGCTGTAGCTCAGGAGGCAGAGCGGGTCGTCCACTAATCGCTTTGGATAAAAGAGGTCGGTGGTTCGATTCCATGCTCCTCCAGTCTGCATGTCGAAGTGTCCTTGGGCAAGACACTGAACCCCAAATTGCTCCTGTTGGTGTGCCAGCACCCTGCGTGGTAACCTGCCACCATCGGTGTGTGAATGGGTGAATGTACCTACTGACTGTAAAGCGCTTTGGATAAAAGCGCTATATAAATGCAGGCCATTTACAATTTAATGTTACTTGTTACCAGTGTTAGGAGTAACTAGTTACTAAGTAACTAGTTACTGTAACTTAACTACCTTTTTCAGTAACTAGTAATCTAACTAATTACTTTTTAAAATTCAGTAACTCAGTTACAGTTACTAAAATAGTAACTGGGCTAGTTACTAGTTACTTTAGGACATGAAAATAACAGACAACTTCAGAGGATTACCCAGTTTCTGATCCTCAGACCTAGTCCGGGGAGAGAGCTGCAGCCAGAGCCCCAGAGGCTAAGGACCTTGATAGGCTATAAGCCTCCCCAATAAGCGAATGTTCAATGCCACACTGTGGCACAGCAACACTAACATAATGTGTGCATTAATAACAATCGAAGCGGACTTTTAAAAGTAACGCAAAAGTTACTTTCCCTAGTAACTAATTACTTTGAAGTAACTGGTAACTTTAAAGTAATTAAATTACCTTTTGAGAGAAGTAACTAGTAACTGTAACTAATTACCAATTTTCAGTAACTTTCCCAACACTGCTTGTTACTTCTCAGACTGGTTACTAATGTTACTTGTTCCGCCCCAGAGACTACTTTTTACAAAGCGTTACTTATTCTAGTCCATCAGGATATCTGACTGTCTTTGATTGTGTTGCATGTTTGTTTTCTGTGCTCTTGACGAGATGTGATGTTGTAAGTCGCTTTGGACAAAAGCGTCACATAATGTAATAATTATGCCACCCAATTTTTTTTTAGTTTTTCACTTTTTTAGATCAAAAGTTCATTTTTGAGGCTTTCTCCTATAACCTGGGCAGACTTTTCTTGCCCATGAATGTAAATATAGTTGGCCAATAAGTATTTAACATACAAAATAAAACAAACCGTAATGTCTTAATTTAATGTAGAATACAAAGACATGTAACTGGCTCGTTAACTCACGTTCCATGAATAAACTTAACGTAAATGGGCTCAACAGAGGCTGGCTCTTCTTACAGGAACTGAAAAGAGACCACCCCTCAGCTCCTCATAAACATTAACTCATTGAGTGCCAGCCACTTTTGGAGAACGGAAGCTCCCAGTGCCAGAGTTTCAGAGCGTTTTCAGTGATTTCTCGAGGCCCACAGAATATTGTGTGATATTACTATGTAAACACCGAACACGCACAAAGAACGAGGAGACTCTCTTCTATCATCTGCAAAAAAAAGTTTATTGATCCCATTTTCCGTTCTTTAGTTATGAGCCGGAGAAGATAGGCTGTTTTGAGCAAAAAGACAGTTTTCAAATTATAAGCTGAGATATTCAGCCTTTTGTGAAATGCAGCATTTCAAGCACATTCACTGACGCTAGCTAATATTTTCTGATGTAGTGACGTGGTGTAGTTCTGTGGAGCCTGCGTGCCCCACCCCCCTCTCCCCGCCTCAGCTGCAAACTCCTCCCCACACGCACCCAGTCTATTTTCGGAGCCTCCGTTTTTGCGCCGGGCGGCTCCCGGCCGTCTCCCAGCGCGACAAGGAAATGCCAAACGGGACTGCAGGGATAGGTTTGCCCCTTCGGCGTCGGGTGCTGCCTTTCTGGCGGGTAATCGTGTGGAGAAACTATATGCAGACAGACAGACAGAGGCAGAGGAGCTCAGTTGTGTGCGCGGATTGACTGATGTTCGCAGCCCGACTTCAGCTGCAGACAGAGCAATCTATATGGCTCTGGCTGCAGCATGCATCGGCTTCTCTTTGATCACGGCTTTTTGCTGTAGTTTTCCGGACCTTTCTGTAATCTGGAGAGCACTGTCGCCACCTATGGGTCTGTAAAATAGGTTATACACACCCAATAGCTACAATATTTGTACAGGAGATACAGAAGGCTTTGATCAACGTCCCACCGTCAAAAAACGCAATTGACGAACATGTTCGTCCTTGGCACTCTACGTTACTAAACCAATTGACGAACATGTTCGTCCATGGCACTCAATGAGTTAAGGAGCACTATAGGAAGAATCAGCATCATGTATTAAAAAAAAAAAAAAAAAAAAATTTTTTGGCTAGAGTAAAATGTTCTGTGGTCTCTCCTGATTCTAAATATAGCTGATTCTAAATATAGATTCTGAATCGCTTGCTTTCACCAAGTAAAACTATGTTTATAAGCATTTTATGTAATGTCTACGGGAAATGGGTGGATGAAAATCTCTTGGATTTGGATTTCATGGTGAAGCAGGAAGTGACGTTGACTTTGGCTCTCTATACGTGTGTGTATGTGTGCGCGTGTGTGTGTGTGTGTGTGTGGGGGGGGGGGGGGGGTGCGTTCGCACGCGTGCATGGCATGTTATGACAATAATGCAGTGAGAGGGAACTGTAGACCACAGAATGTTGTTAGACGAAGCCAGAGATGCAAAGCATTTCCTCTCTCTCTCCTAGTTCTCTCTCTCCCTTTGTCTCTGTCGGTCTCTCTCTCTGTTTCTCTTTCTCACTCTCTCTGACTGTCTGACTCTCTGTATCTCTCTCTCTCTCTCTCTCTCTCTCTCTCTGAATGACTGACCTGAATTTGCCTCATGGTGCCTCATGGTGCCTCATGGTGCCCTTGCTGCACCGTGGGAAATCCTCTTTGTATTGTTGAAATTTAACAGTGATCTGAATGGAAAAAGCATGACTGGCTTTTTATTATGTAGCTATAGTCCATAACGTTTGCAGTGTGGAACTTTTATCTCCCCCTTCAGGCAGTGAGAGTATGTGCAGTTTGTTTAAAGGTATACTATGCAACATTAGACTTATAGAAAAGCTTCCCCTCAAAAACATCACTTATGACTAGGGTGACCAGGTCCCAGCAAACCAAATGTGGGACAAAGAGTATACTTGTGTGGGACAATGTGGGACACCGTTACCGATGTTACCGATCTAAAATTGAGATATATTATGTGTAGGGTGACCAGATGTCCCGCTTTGTGCGGGACTGCACAGCATTTTCATGACTTTTCATGCATCCCGCAAATTGAGACGATGTCCCGTATTTGCGCGAGATAGAGCGCGAGAGACAAGGCAGATAGAGAGGGAAAGAGAGAGAGAGCAAGAGACGGAGACAGAGAGGGAGAGAGAGAGAGAGCGAGAGACCAAGATATGAGAGAGAGAGGGGGGAGGGAGCGATGGCTTGCCTTGCACCCAGCTGCTCGGGAACTTCACTTAATTTCACACACTAGGTACTGCAGCCTGAGAGATGCGTGAGTATTCCCAGTAAAAAAAATTATAATACCAATGGCATGCAAATAGGCTACTACCAATATTAATGCAAGAGTGAAACAGTATCTTTCCACAAAGCTCTCCAATGTTGTTTTGGCACAAATGAAGACCGCCTCAAATCGTTCTCAACAGCATCCGAGATGTCTTCATTTGCAGATATGTCTCTACTCTGCTGCTATATTACAAAGGACATTTACAAATTCCATAAGCTATTTGCGGGATGCGTGAAAAGTCATGAAAATTCTGTACAGTCCCGCAAAAAGCGGGAGATCTGGTCACCCTACTTATGACCCATACAATACTGTGGCAGTGTGTTTATGTGGGGCGACGCTGCCCCCTGCCTGATGTTGGTGCTGTTTACATTTGTTTGGCTGTCCTGGGACGTATGTACTGTAGGTGGATACATTGTGTCGAGGTCCAGGTAGGGCTGTATAATGGCCAGCCAATAACATCGCTCACAGTGCAACAGCCCAGCCAATAGCATTGCTAAGATGTTCTGAGAGTGGATTGCGACAGCACAGCAGAGTTAGCGTGAACTAAAACCAGGAAATGGAGCTTCTTCGCAGAACATTTGCGAGCTGTTTGGAGCTCATACCTCGATGGTTTGGAGGTATGTGTGTGTTTATTTGTGCTTTTATAACATAACCGCGGTGAAAATAACCGGAAAAAAACTTTTGAACCCTGCGTTTCAACGGAGGGTTGCTGATGATTACATTGGTATCATCAGCAAAAAGTAAAGGCAGTAGATTAGAAGATGCAGCAGCAAGGTCATTAAAGAGTGCGGGGCAGGTTATTTTTATTATTATTTTACATTTTCGGCTCAAGATTCCTGTGAAAATACCCCCCCCCCCCCCCCCCACCCCCACCCAAAAAAGAAAGAAAAACGCCATTCTAAATGCACATGCTGAATAAAAAGCCATCTGGGCATATAACACTTGGGACATCACTCACCCAGCCTGGTTGCTGTACAGCCGGCTTTCTTTTCTCTCTTTCTTTTTGACCCATTCACACTCAACTGGTTGAGTGATGTCATAATAAGTGTTATATGCCCATTTGGATTTTTATTGAGCACATGCCAGCTGCTTTACAAAAACCAGTCTATGTGTTTTCAGCTATGTGTGGAAAAAATAAAAAAGAGAATCCTATTGCTACATACCAGTCCCACATATTAATGCAATGTGGTATCCAACCTGCACCATGCTCTTTAATGTAAATTAAAAACAAGGGTTCAAGTATTGATCCTTGGGGAACACCAGAAATCATTCTAGATCAGTGTTTCTCAAACAGTGGTCCACGGACCACTGGTGGTCTGAGTTCGCCCCCTAGTAGTCCGCGAGTAGATTTATATTTTTTCCTTTTTTTTTCTTCCTGAAGTCCATTGACACAGACAAATTGCTCTCTGTTTTGTATAGAATTTGATAACCATCTCTATGCACATTCATGAAAACCATATTTGGATAATTTAGCAAGTAGTACGGTATGTCATGGTTCACTGTATTGAACGCTTTGGATAGATCTAAGATGCCCAGAGCATATTCATTGTTATTTAAGGCAGAATAGATTTTGTCAACAAGGTTTAGTGTGTTTTACTACTTATTCCTACAGGATTCAGGGTTAAGCTACTCTTTACTGTGTTTTACTACTTATTCCTACAGGATTCAGGGTTAAGCTACTCTTTACTGTGTTTTACTACTTATTCCTACAGGATTCAGGGTTAAGCTACTCTTTACTGTGTTTTACTACTTATTCCTACAGGATTCAGGGTTAAGCTACTCTTTACTGTGTTTTACTACTTATTCATACAGGATTCAGGGTTAAGCTACTCTTTACTGTGTTTTACTACTTATTCCTACAGGATTCAGGGTTAAGCTACTCTTTACTGTGTTTTACTACTTATTCCTACAGGATTCAGGGTTAAGCTACTCTTTACTGTGTTTTACTACTTATCCTGCAAGATTCAGGGATTCACTGTGATGCAGCTGTCATCACATGACTATATCTTTCTTGATGAGGTCAGTTTCAGCCTGGAACATGATTGGTCAGTTTGTGAGCAGGCACAGTGTTCTCAGTCACCAGGCCAGCCTTGGCTGCAACACCGCCATCTGATCACATTCCTGTCCCTAAGAGCAGTAGCCAGGTATGTTGTCATCTGTTAGCCGGCTGCTCGAATCCACCACCCTCAATGCTCAGTTGTTTATCTCCTAACCCTAAACCTAACCCTAAGCTAACTCCAAACCTAAACCTAACACTACCATAGTCTTTGTTTCTCTGAAGCTCTATGACAACAACACCACTGTGTAGCCTACTCTCCTCCAGGTGGTGTAGCAGGCATGCTGGGAGTTGTGGTGTAGCAGGCATGCTGGGAGTTGTGGTTTTGGCCCAGAGAGTGCAGGGTGGACAGAGCATGACCTAGTAAAGTGTGCTGCAGAAATCACAATGTACAGTGTCTTACCAACTCCATAAGACATGCCTCTATGACTTTTTGCTATTTCCAATCCAGAAAACATATCTTGCTTGCTCACGTTCTCTGTAATTCTCTCTCTGTCTCAGCAGAGCCTGGTAAGGAGGGGGGCGGGGCAGACAGGGAACAGCTCAGAGGCACACACAACGAGTTGCAGTGACAGAGAGAGAGAGAGAGAGAGAGAGAGAGAGAGAGAGAGAGAGAGAGAGAGAGAGAGAGAATGACACAGAGAGAATGACAGAGTGAAAGTGACAGAGATGAGATGAGCGAAACATTATAAAGTGTGGTTATACTTCACTAGAGTCCATGCTGAAAATGCTCCTAAGTGCAACAAATTGTTGGCTTGTAAGCTTTAACACTCCCACTCACCCATCAGCATGTTGATCTGCCACACCTGTCAGCTCAATGGATTATCCTGGATTTCAACATTTTTTAACAACATTTGAGATAAATAAGCCTTTTGTTAGCATAGCATATAGCATAGCATATAGGAAAAGCAGCTATTTTAGTTAAAGGTCCCATTCCGTGCAAAAGCTGTTTTTACTTGCATATATATATATATATATATATATATATATATATATACTGCTGTCATCCCTCCCTGTAATGAGTGGTCACAACCTCAGAACTGCCAGAGTTGGATTTCTCCCTATCCAGCTTCCCCCTGCAGTCTCCTTCAAGCCACGCCCCCTTACACTCTGTTCCCCCAGACGGGTTAATGTGATGTCACTCGGGTCCTTAAACATACTGCGCGCGGTCTCTCTCACACAAGCTACCTGCACCATTTTGTCTATAGCCACAAAATTAACACTTCTAGCTGGAGCGACGCCAACTGTACGTGATCCAGCAACTGCGGAGGTGCATTCGGTAAGTCTAGGCATTTTGAGATGTCCTCTTTAGCGTAGCAACCGTTAAGTTAGCGATAGCTCGTTGCTAACGTTAGTTGTGGACACAACCTAGCGTGCTGGTCCACAGACGCTAATCTGATTGGCCGCTGGGAGCCTGGGGCGGGCTCTCCCTCAGTGGCCAATGGGAACTGTTAGTTCTGAATATATTATAGAAACAGACCATTCTTGGGACGCAACGAGATGTGGAAGTGACAACTCCGTCACAACAAACGGGGTTGCTATATTTTCGACAAATTAATCCAGAATCATGTTTTATGGACCAGAGACACACGTTTTTAAGAGGTTACAGCTGCACGAATTGGGACCTTTAAACTTGTGAGAAATGGGAGCAAAAACAAAAGTGTTGTGTTTATATTCCGTATAATTAACAAACTTGTGTGCCAGAGACACAATTAAATCTGTCATTAATTACTCAGGGCTGCAGTTCAGGCCTGACCCTCACTACAAAACAAAAATAACCAGCTCAAAGGCCGTTTCAAGCAGGTTTAATTTTCAACAAGATTCTGGACAAAAGAATCACAACTCTTAGCCAACAAATTCTATTCAACTTAAGTTAATTCACCTTCTCATGAAAATAAATCATTAGAATGTCCCATTATAGTTCTCACAGAGTATCGTAAAGGGTCTATTGATCAATGTCCGTGTTGTTGTTGTTGTTGTTGTTGTTGTGTGTGTGTGTGTGTGTGTGTGTGTGCCATCGACATATAATTAAAGATTGACTCCATATCAATCAGGTCCCCTTCGCTGTAGTCTCCCTTGCTAGACTCTCCCAGCAAAAGGGCTGGGAGAGTCTGGCTGGGAACATTTTCACTGTGAACTAGAGGGGAAAAAGGCTCTTTACAACCATCCACCGAACGTACCATGCAGGCTGGCTTCATTACATAATCCACATCAGTCATTTTCAGCGTGTAGCAACGAGCTAGCAGATAGCGCTGCTGTTGTTATTGTTTCAAAGGCAGCGGCGCAGGCATTTGAGATCGGCAGATTCGACACGTACAGCAGCAGAGGCATACAGATTCAACACGTACACGTACAGCAGGAAATCCAAATATGGTCGCGGCCGCAGTCAGAGTGAGTCGGAGCCAATTGCAGAGCTTGCAGGGAGCGGAATGGGATTTCCATCCGGCACCGACTGAAATGGTCGGCACCAATGAGAGAGCTAAGTCCACCATGCTGCTTCCACCCAGTCAGACTACCTTCGCTAAGGCCGCAGCATGTTAGATCACCGCTCTGGTGGTGGGTACCATTATAGTTTACAAGGCACGTCTCCGCCATCTTCGTGGATGGGGAAATGAGCTAAACAATCAAAGTACACGTCAAATAATTTTTTTTCCAAAGGTGGCTTCTATCATTTTAGATAGTTCTTATCACGCTAATGCCTGTGCAAGTGGTCATTTTTCGGATCAGTTTGTTTTTAAGTAGTTATTTTACGATATAAAAAGTGATGATCGACAGCTGTGGCAGCCAGTCTCAAGCAGTCACTGGCTGGTCCCCTCATGCTGGGTTCAGGTGCTCCTCGTATTTACCCATAGGACCAGACGCTGCTTGATGTGTGATCATGGGACCGCAATTCATGGGACTGCTTTCAAGTCCGGCGAGCCCTGCCAGTACAAAAGGGCACGCTATGACCTGGAAAAGGCCATAAGAGAAGCCAAGCGGAGGTACAGCTCCAATCTGGAGCATTTGAGCTCTGACACTCGGCGGGTATGGCAGGGGCTCCAGTCCCTTACTGGCTATAAGGCTAAAAATAGCATGGCCACTACTACTGACTGTGCCTTACCCAATGACTTGAACTCGTTCTTCGCCCGTTTTGAAACGAGCAATGTTGACCCGACTGCCTCTAATAGTAATGATTATAATGACAGTAGCGCTGTTTTTAATGGCAATGTTTTTAATGATCATTCTAATGATAACAATGCTGTTACTGACTTGGAGTTTTCAGAGTCTGAAGTGAGGAGGGTCTTTGAGAGAGTGAACATCCGCAAGGCAGCAGGGCCAGATGGCATATCATCACGAGCCTTAAAACTGTGCTCCTCTGAGCTGGCCCCTGTGTTTTGTGAGGTGTTCAATCTCTCTCTAAAGTCCTCCACTGTCCCTCAATGCTTCAAGAAATCAACAATTGTTCCCGTACCAAAGAAACCTAAGATCACCTGTTTGAATGACTACCACCCAGTGGCCCTAACATCTGTGATAATGAAATGCTTCGAGAGGCTGGTTTTAAAGCACAGTCAATCTGTCATTCCTCACTCTATCGATCCATACCAATTTGCTTATCGCTCAAATAGGTCTGTTGAAGATGCCATTTCCATTGCTCTGCACACTGTGTTAGAACATGTAGACAGACTCAATGTATACTGCAGAATGCTGTTTATCGATTTTAGCTCTGCATTCAATACAATTGTGCCAAGCAAATTGTTTGTCAAACTGAGAGACCTGGGCCTACCCTCCTCCATCTGTGATTGGATCCTGGACTTTCTGCTGGGGAGGGAACAGGTAGTGAGGATAGGAAGCCTCACCTCTTCCACAATTAGAACAAATGTAGGTGCCCCCCAGGGTTGTGTCCTTAGTTCCTTTCTTTATTTACTCTTTACTAGGGGTGTCACGATACACTCAGTTCACGATACGATACGTATCACGATACTGGGTTCACGATAACGATACGATACGATACGATTTTAACAATATTTTTTTAAACTTGAATAATGACAATATATGACTGGAAAAGTAGTATTTTATTTGAAATGCACAAATACAAAACATGCTGTTGTGGGAAATTGTTATTACAATAACAACTAGAAAAAACATGAGATTGGAGATAAGGCTTATCTTGAAATAGAATGAGTTACACCGTCACTTAGATTTACTTTGAACTAAAAGGTTTCTCAGCAGTATAAATTCTCATTATGCATCTTCAGTTTTTCTTCAAACTCAAACAACAAGACTTTTCTTAGTCTATTTTTTATGCATCTTCAGTTTTTCCTGTCAAGTAAACAGTTTTGCCAGAAACTCAATTGAATGGTTTCTCTCCTGTATAACTTCTCATGTGTCTCTTCAGAGACTTGTTCAACTGAACTACTTTCCACACATTGAACTTCAACAAACAAAGACGTTTCTTAGTCTATTTTTTGAAAAAAAAAAAAAAAAAAAAAAAAAATTCTCCGCGATATGAGATTTCATCTCAACGATACATATCGTGACGTTTTACTATCGCGAAATTTCGTGGGACGATATATTGTGACACCCCTACTCTTTACTCATGATTTCTTTGCAAAGCATGAAATGAACCGCTTTATTAAATTTGCGGACGACACCACCGTAATTGGGAAAATCCAGAACAATGATGAATCCGCCTACCGACAGGAGGTGAGAGATCTGGTAGAGTGGTGCTGCAACAACAACATTGATCTAAATGTGTCCAAAACTAAAGAGATCATTGTTGACTTCAGGTCAAACAGGGGAGCGCACACTCCCATCAACATAAATGATGCTGATGTTGAAATCGTGGACAGCTTCAAGTACTTAGGAGTGCACATATCTAAGGACCTTAAATGGTCTCTTAATTGTGCTTCAATTATAAAAAAGGCACAACAACGTCTATACTTTCTGAGATGCCTAAAGAAAGCTGGTGTATCCATCAAGACACTGATCAATTTCTACA
>NC_139644.1:3597443-3609943 GCF_964638095.1 Poromitra crassiceps
TCGTGTGGAGAAACTACACAGCAGAGACAGAGAGGCTCAGTTGTGGGCGCGGATTGACTGCTGTTCGCAGCCAACGTCAGCTCCAGCCAGAGCCATCTATATGGCTCTGGCTGCAGCATGAGCGGTTTCTCTTTCATCACGGGGCTTTTTCCTGCTGTTTTCCTGACCTTTCTCTAATCTGGAGAGCACTGTCGCCACCTAATGGGTCTGTAAAATAGGTTATACACCTTCAATAGCTACAATATTTGTACAGGAGATGCAGGAGGCTTTGATCCACGTCCCACCGTCAAAAAATGCATTTGACGTCGATCGACGTCATTGGCACTCTACGTCACTATTTACTTTGACGTCGATCGACGTCATTGGCACTCAATGAGTTAATGACAAAACACTGGCAGATTCAGCCGCGTCAGGCAAAAGGAGATACTTGTGTCCACTGTTCCTCTTGTGTTTTTCCCATGCACCCTTTAGTGTTTAGTGGGGAACACTTGAAAATCTCCCCTCTATGTATGGTTACTTGTGTTTTAAATGTTTTACCGTAGGCTATATTCCTCTAATCAGAATGGATTCCTTTTATAATAAGAATGTTGTGGATTTATATAGCACCTTTCACAGAACCCAAGGTCGCTTAAATTCTGTAGTGTTTCTCGCAATTTTGTTGTATGCTGTGTATATAAAGCAATTTGAACTGCAGTCCATGTCTGAAATAAATAATGTTTAATAGAAGAAGTTCTTGTTTAACACATTCACTGCCAACAGTTTATCCAATACAGTAGGTAGCTTCTGCCAATGGGGTTTTTTGAGGATTCTGGCTCATCTTTCAAGAGCCGAGGATTATTTTCTGCTAGGACTTTGTGAACACAAAATATCTCAAAAGAACCAATAGAATGTGTGCTTTCTCTGTCTAAAAGAGTTAGTTTTTATCATGTTCTGTTATGTATGCATTAGCAGTTGAATACAGCATGGTTTCAGCGTCTGAGAAGGAAAGCTGAGATAAATGCGTTTTTGTGAAATTCGATAGAACAGGCAGAACAGTCACTTTAACCATTTATTTTTGGCATCAGTGAGACATCAGACATCTAAACAATAGTTCTGAACAGTAATTTCCTCCAATATAACAGCACCCCCACAGCACCCCGCAAACTCCTCCCTCCATGGGTGTGTCTCTGGTGGCTCTGCAGCGTGTGTCACAGGCGAGTCTCTGCTGCCTGTCTGTGCTGCCTGGCGGCCGCTCGTCAGGCGAGTCTGGATCGGGCTCGCTCGTTTCTGGGGTTTCGGTTGTGAGCTGGGATGAAGCTGCGTGCGATTCTGGGCTTTCTGCTGCGTGTTTCAAAGTGTGTTGCACCCAGAGTCTATTTTTGGAATCCCCCACCGTTGTGCGCCAGCTCCCAGCGCGAAAGCGTTTTCGCCAAACCATTCTCATGAGAACTCATGAGATCGCCACTTAATGGGTCGGTAAAATAGGTTATACACATTCAATAGCTCCCATATTTTTATAGGAGATCTAAGAGGCTTTGATCCACGTCCCACCGTCAAATTTTTTTTTTTTTTTTTTTTTGACGAGTTAACTCGTCGACGGCAGTCAACGGTTGGTTTCTGTTTGACGAGTTAACTCGTCGACGGCAGTGAACGTGTTAACATGACCACGATTAGGTTATTCTACAACAGTGTTTCTCAACCACTGGGTCATGGCCCACTGTGGGCTCAGAGTGCCATCTAGTGGGCCGCAGAGGACCTCTCATATCGAGATGGTCGACAGCTCCAGTTAAGATGCTTCTTAAGAGCCTTCTTTAGGAGGTACGGTGGTGCAGTGGTAAGCACTATCGCCTCACAGCTCGAAGGTCGTGGGTTCGATTCCCACCTGGGACGATGTGAACGCTGAAGGAATGCGTGCCCGTCCGCATGTCCTCGAGTGCCCACCGCCCGGGTGGGGTCGTCAAAATGGCCTTTCTGTGTGGAGTTTGCATGTTCTCCCCGTGCCTCCCGGGGGTTTCCTTCATATAGGAACCCCCTTCACAAAAACATGCAATATCCTGGTTGCTGATGTGGTTCCTCCTCTGGTCGTTAAGGGCGCCTGTTCAGAGGGAGGGGAACTGGTTGGAATAGCGTGAACCTCCCACGTGCTATGTCCTACCGGTGAAGCTTCCTCTGGCAGGTGAAAAGAAGCGGCTGGCTGACTGCCCATGTCTCGGAGGAAGCATGGAGCCAGTCTCGGCTCTCCCCAGATCGGCAGAGGATGGAGTAGCAACCAGGATTGAGAAATCAAGTGAGCACTAATGGGGGATAAAATGGGATAAAAAATCGGGGAAAATTAAAAAAAAAAAAAAAAAAAAAGAGCCTTCTTTAGCGATGTGTTAAGAAGGTGTTTAGGAAACACTTCTTTGGAGCCTTCTTAACTCCTTAAGAAGCTTCTTAACTCCTTAAGAAGCTTCTTTGTTGGGAAACGCAGCCAATATTTGTTCGGCCCCCGGCAACAATCTGGGTTTCTCATGTGGCCCCCCATGAAAAATAATTGCCCACCCCTGATCTAGCCTCTTAAATTGGTTCTCAAAGTGAACCAGATTCATGCATTTTAGTTTAGAATATACAATTTTTTCTTACAGGGGGCATGGCCCCCCGAACCCCCCAAGAGGGTCCAAGCAAGGTCTACCCACCACAATCTATCCAAATCCTGTGGGAAACATACACTGATTAGTATTTTCTTTGTTCTTAAAAATATACATTGCCTGTTTGTGTTTTGCAATATGGATATTGTATTATTTATAATTAAATTGAGCATTAGGCCTTTATAAGAATGTTTATTTGTATTATTTCAATTGTCACACTCATGGATACATATTTGAGGTTTGTTTATTAATTGGGAAAAGGACCACCGGAACGAACGCCGTGAACATGATCCGGCTACTTTTTCAATCTGACTGGCTACTCAAAAGTTTGGGGAACTCTCTGCTTAAGGAGCCTTAATGACTTGCAGCTGGTGGGGGTGGAGTTTCTGCAGGTGGATTTTTCTCTATGAGGTAAACAGAGAGAGAAGGTAAACACTGCCCATGTGCTTATATTACCGAGATTATGATACTTTAAATGGCACTTTTACAAACCATTAATGTCTCCTTGCTATTTAATAATTTCATGAATGGACGTAGTTACTTGTTATTTGTAGTTACTTGTCATGAATTGTTACTAGTTTCTAGTTACTAGTCTACTACTTATTAGTTACTAGTCTTACTAGTTACTAGTCTTATTACTTGTCATGAATGGGCGTAGTTACTTACCATTAATGTCTCATGAATGGACATAGTTACGTGGCTGGATTATTTGGAAGAGAGCCAAATTGGTGAGTAAACAAGTAAAAGTTTAATCGTTTCTTTTCCCCCATCTGCCAGTTTGAAAATGCAACAAGGAGATGATAACTTACTACTGCATTAGGCTATTGGGTGATAAGTCCCCACTATTAACGTTCACGTATTAATTAATCATTCACGCAATTGCGCATAATTATCAATGAATTAAACAAACAAACTCACGGTTTCCTCAAGTGCTGCAAACTGCTTGAATGGTTTATTTTCCTCCCGACCTGTCTGTCTGTCTGTCTGTCTGTCTGTCTGTCTGTCTGTCTGTCTGTCTGTCTTGTCTTGTATGTGAAAATGCAGGAGGGTGATAGTGTTGCATTATATATTCAAGACATATAGCCTAACTTTTGTGGGGAGAAATAAATTGAAAACTAGTCAGATATGACTTGAATGCCACTTGTAAAATCATTCACCGTTTAACGTTTGGGCGATGTAACAAGGCAAGCGCTCACTTTTTGGCACATTGCCACCTCACGTTATCATCTGAATGCGTCGGAATGCATCAGGAACTTCGCAGTGAGACATGTGCGTTATGGAGTAGTGGAGGGTTGAAAGGGTTGGCCACATGGGTGCTGTGTTGGGGATGCAGTGTATGGAGGCCTGTGCGCGTGTTTTGGGCATTGGGTGCTTTTCTGTTCGCTCTCTCGTCCTGCAGCAGCGCCGCACCTCTGCTGTGCACGACACACACCCTCACCCTCACCCTCACCTCTGCTGTGCAGGACACACACCCTCCCCCTCCCCCTCACCTCTGCTGTGCAGGACACACACCCTCCCCCTCACCTCTGCTGTGCAGGACACACACCCTCACCCTCACCTCTGCTGTGCAGGACACACACCCTCACCCTCACCTCTGCTGTGCAGGACACACACCCTCCCCCTCCCCCTCACCTCTGCTGTGCAGGACACACACCCTCCCCCTCACCCTCACCTCTGCTGTGCAGGACACACACCCTCCCCCTCACCTCTGCTGTGCAGGACACACACCCTCACCCTCACCTCTGCTGTGCAGGACACACACCCTCACCCTCACCTCTGCTGTGCAGGACACACACCCTCCCCCTCCCCCTCACCTCTGCTGTGCAGGACACACACCCTCCCCCTCACCCTCACCTCTGCTGTGCAGGACACACACCCTCCCCCTCACCCTCACCTCTGCTGTGCAGGACACACACCTTCCCCCTCACCTCTGCTGTGCACGACACACACCCTCACCCTCACCTCTGCTGTGCAGGACACACACCCTCCCCCTCACCCTCACCTCTGCTGTGCAGGACACACACCCTCCCCCTCACCTCTGCTGTGCACGACACACACCCTCACCCTCACCTCTGCTGTGCAGGACACACACCCTCCCCCTCCCCCTCACCTCTGCTGTGCAGGACACACACCCTCCCCCTCACCCTCACCTCTGCTGTGCAGGACACACACCCTCCCCCTCACCCTCACCTCTGCTGTGCAGGACACACACCCTCACCCTCACCTCTGCTGTGCAGGACACACACCCTCCCCCTCACCCTCACCTCTGCTGTGCAGGACACACACCCTCCCCCTCACCCTTACCTCTGCCGTGCAGGACACACACCTTCCCCCGCCCGCTCTACTCAGCCAAAAAACATGGACCTTTTCCTTATGTATAGAAATAACGATCACTCATGTCTAGAAGGGTAGAACTGGTAAATACCCTGCCCTGATATACCAGCCATGGTCCAGACTTCATGTTTAGAAATGGATTCGGTCTAACAGGTGGACAGGCTGCGCCTGCATAGATACAGTCGGTCTGTGTGGGAGCGCCCACAAAATGTTACTTACGCTGGCGTGCGATTGGGGTAAAACCTCCCATATATCTCAATGGGCTGACTCACCAAAGGACGGCTCTACACTACAGGATTGGGGATTCTAGAGCAGGTACATAGATGTCTGTTCAGATGTGGGTTTACTGCGGTGGTTGAATCACCGATCCTGTCTGCCTGAGCTGGGCTAGCAGCTAAATGCTAACTATGCTGAATGGGGAGAACGGGATGATTTACCCCACCCTGACCACGCCCCCAGCCAGCTCCCCCAGCGTCTATGATAAGACATTGTAGACATAGACTGTATCTATACCAACATGCAGACAGGGACGTGCACAGATAGACACTAGGTGGTGCTAGAGCACCTGCCTTTTGCCCTCTGACCAGACAAGTGCCCTTTTGAAAGTCTGTGTGTGTGTGTGTGTGTGTGTGTGTGTGTGTGTGTGTGTGTGTGTGTGTGTGTGTGTGTGTGTGTGTGTGTGTGCGTGCGCGCGCGCGTGTGCGTGCGTGCGTGCGTGCGTGCGTGCGTGCGTGCGCGTGTGCATGCAATAGTAGCCTACCTCTCTGCAGAGCCGGAGAGCCCAGCCAGCAGTTCTACCTGCCACACAGACGACCTGAAGTAAAGTTTGACCTGGGCACTTCAGTTCACACAGACGACCTGAAGTAAAGTTTGACCTGGGCACTTCAGTTCACACAGACGACCTGAAGTAATGTTTGACCTGGGCACTTCAGTTCACACAGACGACCCGAAGTAAAGTTTGACCTGGGCACTTCACACAGACGACCCGAAGTAAAGTTTGACCTGGGCACTTCACACAGACGACCCGAAGTAAAGTTTGACCTGGGCACTTAAGTTCACACAGACAACCCCAAGTAAAGTTTGACCTGGGCACTTCACACAGACGACCCGAAGTAAAGTTTGACCTGGGCACTTCACACAGACGACCCGAAGTAAAGTTTGACCTGGGCACTTCACACAGACGACCCGAAGTAAAGTTTGACCTGGGCACTTCACACAGACGACCCGAAGTAAAGTTTGACCTGGGCACTTCACACAGACGACCCGAAGTAAAGTTTGACCTGGGCACTTCACACAGACGACCCGAAGTAAAGTTTGACCTGGGCACTTAAG
Organism: Poromitra crassiceps; assembly: GCF_964638095.1. Classification (NCBI taxonomy): domain Eukaryota; kingdom Metazoa; phylum Chordata; class Actinopteri; order Beryciformes; family Melamphaidae; genus Poromitra; species Poromitra crassiceps. The sequence goes on from NC_139644.1 coordinate 3,603,716, forward strand.
TTCACACAGACGACCCCAAGTAAAGTTTGACCTGGGCACTTCACACAGACGACCCCAAGTAAAGTTTGACCTGGGCACTTCACACAGACGACCCGAAGTAAAGTTTGACCTGGGCACTTCACACAGACGACCCCAAGTAAAGTTTGACCTGGGCACTTCACACAGACGACCCAAAGTAAATACACCGGAGCACTCTTTTCCGTCTGCAGGTTTATTAGGGGCTGACTGACGTTTCGACAGATATGTCTTCTTCAGAGTTCATCCATGTGTGCTGTGCTCTCCTGTGTCCCAATGAATTATCTATCATATGTCCTTTGTCATTCAATTGGCTCAGCGGCGCTGTCTAACTAGTCTGCTATGTCTCAGTGCGGCGCAGCTGGTATCAGTGCGGCAGGTAGGACTTTGGAATTTGGATTTATCAAAATGTCTTCGGAGAAAATGGATGCGGAAACTTATCGTGCGTTCATGTGCTGTCGGAGTCATCGGAAAAGTGATTCCGAGAGGGAAATTTCATGTGAACGGCCGCTCAAGTCGGAACAAGTCGGCAACTCTGAGAATTTTGGTACACGAGTTGCCGACTTGACGTCATATATGCAGGAAACATGGCGGACAAGAGTGGATGTTTTGTTTGAGCTAAGAATCTTTTTATGTAATTAGTGTATTTTGCATCAACTATTTGCTGACATGTCATCATGTTGTTTAACTCATTGAGTGCCAGCCACTTTTGGAGAACGGACGCTCCCAGTGCCAGAGTTTCAGAGCGTTTTAAGTGATTTCTCGAGGCCCACAGAATATTGTGTGATATTACTATGTAAACACGCACAAAGAACGATGAGACTCTCTTCTATCATCTGCAAAAAAAAGTTTATTGATCCAATTTTCCGTTCTTTAGTTATGAGCCGGAGAAGATAGCTTGATTTAACCAAAAACAGCAATTTTTTTCTAGAAGCTGAGATAATGAGCCTTTTGTGAAATTAAACATTTCAAGCACATCACTGACTCTGAAGCTAATATTTTCTAATGTAGTCACACCTCAAAAATAATTTCCTTCAATAAAACAGTGAAGGCCAGGGAATTTTGTTTGGCAGAATAATATTTTTTAGCTGCAACCAGCAGCGCTGGCCCCTGCGTGCGCTGCTGGTTGCAGCTTCTTGCTGGTCTTGATTTGCTGCTGGTGGGCATCGGATATTCTGGCTTGCGTTTGCCAATCCTGTCCTGCTGTCTGGGTCTGTCTGGGTGTTGTGTGCTGCTCTGCGTGCCCCCCCCCCCCCCCCCCACCTCAACTGCACACTCCTCCTCCGTATGGGAGTGTCTCTGGTGGCTCTCTGCTGAGTTTGCTGTGCACAGTGAAGGGTGCGCGACATCCAGCTTTTTTACAGCGTTCCACGTGTGTTTGTCACCGGCAACCATGCTTCCAGTTGAGAATAATAACAACTCCATGGCTGATCATGCGGATGTGCTGTCGCAACGGACACGGAGCGGCTCAATTGTGGCAGCAGATTGGCTGCTGCAGGCACAGCTACAGTAACGTTATGCTTCATGCATATCGATGCATACGGATGCGATGCGATTTCCGTTTCCCCAAAGACTTCTTCTTTGTTTTTTCCTTGCCTTTCTGTTATCTGGAGAGCACTGTCGCCACCTAAGGGTTCTGTAAAATAGGTTAGACACATTCAATAGCTCCCATATTGTAAGAGGCGATGTAAGAGGCTTAGATCGACATCCCCCCGTCAAAAAGCGCAATTGACGACTTTAGTCGTCTTTGGCACTCTACGTCACTATTTGAATTGACGACTAAAGTCGTCATTGGCACTCAATGAGTTAATATGGTATTACCGTTAGTTGCTGTCCTCCTAGAGCGACCTAGTTTACTTAGAAAACGTATCTATTGCGTGATAACAACTCAGGAGCAATAACGTTATCTGCATGGTGCACCTCCGCCAGTATCGTTAGATTCCCACAGATATTGCTTGCAGACTACAACCAGTCTAGTTCAAAACCACTAATAGCCTATAAAGTTCCATATTGCTTCAGCCTACGTGGATAGCAACATGACTCTGCACTGGGACGCTGTTTCTATTTTTTTGGCGCTGGTTGCTATGATTTCCATATTTCCGATCATCCCGACACTATAAGCACATGAACACCCGCGCGTCGGAAGAACGACTGGCCAACTTGGAAAATCGAACCATCCGAGGAGCACATGAATGCACTTTTACTTCCGGGGCAAATTACGTCACGAAAAGTCACGTGCCTGTTGAGCTCTTTAAAACTCACCATCCCCCCAAGATGAACACTCCAACTTACTTCCTTGGCAGCTATCCACATTTTTCTTCTCGCCAATTCTCAATAGCTTCCTTGTTTTGCTCAGGAGTACAAACAAACTTTAATTGGTGATTTTTTAACCACACAACAGCTTTTAGCTAGGCTATGTTTAATTCAAGGAAAATGACTGTGGTGTTTGGATGTGAATGGAGAGCTTTCCCCCATGATGGGCGTGGCCCATTTCATGCAGCGTCTCTAGCTCCAAAGCCACCTGCTTTGGGGTCCCTCAAGGGAGTGTTTTGGGGCCTCTCTTTTTTGTATTGTATATTAATGATTTGAAAAATGCCTGCTCTTCTGACCTGTTTCTTTATGCTGACGATTCAGCTATTCTGGTGTCTTATAAAGATGTAGCTGTGGTTGAAAAACCTCTGGGGGACGAGCTTCTTAATGTTGGTATCTGGTTGTCTGATAACAAGCTGTCTCTTCACCTAGGAAAAACCGAGGCCATATTATTTGGTCCCAGAATTAAGCTAAGTAAGCCCCCTGACTTGGACATAAAGGTAGGTGAGATTATTATTGCAGGTAAGGATTCAGTAAATGATTTAGGATGTATTCTGGAGAAACACCTAACTGGGGATGCCATGGCCAATTAAGCCATTAAAAGATCTGCCAAAAAACAAAATTTCTGGCCAGAAAATCTGTTCTGTTGGAAACTCCCACACTAAGAACATTGGCGGGAGCATTGGTACAATGCCATTTTGACTATGCTGCCACCTCCTGGTTTACCAGCACAACGCAGTGTTTGAAGAACAAACTTCAGACTGCCCAAAATAAATGAGCTAGGGTGGTGTTAAAGCTGCCTCCCAGGACCCACCTTGGCCCAGCACATTTCCAACAGCTAAACTGGCTCCCAGTTCAAAAAAGAATCATCCAAATTAAATTAGGACTTACCCATAAAATCATACACAATGCAGTCCCCAAATATCTTTACAACTACTTTAACCGTTTCAGGGACATCCACAGCTATGCCACCAGAGGCAGCACAACTAATATCAGACTTTTTAAATATAGGACTCTAGTAGGTAAGAATACCTTTCTGTACTCTGCTGCCATTGAGTGGAACAAAGTTCCGGCATCACTGAAACTTATTGAGGGACAATGCAGTTTTAAGACAGCAATTAAAAAATGGTTGGCATCCGGTCTTGTAGAATAGGTAGGTACCTAGCACTGTATCAGCACTGTATCAGGGCGAGAATGTATATTGTATTTTATAGCTATGTACTTTATGTTAATTTCTATATGTAGGTATGTATTTATGTATTGTGAGTCGTAAGTATTGTATTTGCACCTGACAATCCTGTCAGCCATCCCCCCTCCTTTTCCCCCAGAGGACCACAGTGGAAATAAGCCTGTGGCTTTGTTGTGTTTTAATCCTCTGCAGTTTTTTATGTTTCATAATGTCTGTCTTCTGTGAAGCAGCATTATGTGTGTTTTAAATTGTCAAATAAAACTTACTGACTTACTTACTCTGCTCTAACCTCGTGTCACCAGGCTCTCTCAGAGGGGAGAGAGCCTGGTAAGAAGAGCCACGACATCTCCATTCACTCCAATGGACCAGTTTTTTACTCTTACGAGTTCCAGGAAGTAAGGTCCTGGATTAAGCAGCACTGTCGAGTTGTAGCAAAATGGACAGTTTGTATTGTACTTTAAAGGTTTTTTTTTTCTTGTGTAACACCCGTCCCATGTAGCTAGAGTATCTAAATAGCCTTAGTGTGATAGTATATGGGGTGGGGCCTGGGTTATGGTTTCAAATTTAATGGCGCTATACCTGTTCTTTAAATATTCACTCTTATTCATAAAACTAAAATAACTGGTGGTGCCTCCAATAAAGTTCAGGAAATATAAAATATATATATATCCCTGTTGTTGTATATTGTGTCTTTTTAATCTACCTTTTTAAACAAATATTTATTACCCAAATATGAATTACTTATATGAATTATACAACAAGTATGCTTTAACTGCAATAAACCCAAAACGTGGGGATTTATTACTATAGATAACAAAATGTAGAAAAAAGTGTTTCTGATCACATATAAAACAAATGCAAATAAAATAATATGGACAATTGACAAACAACAATTATTATTAATTTATCTATTTATATTCCAATTCTTTATTATTGATTTATCCGTTACCTCTAATTTATATGTCCAATTACTATTATGTATAACCTCGTTGAAAACAATACACCTCAAAAATATACTGTGGGCCCACACTCACTCACTCAAACCCTGAAACCCCTGTTGCAGGCCTGAGTGTAGCTTGGGAGCATGGAGGCCTGAAAACTGTAATGGCCGCTTTACTTCACACAAGCAGGTAAAACAAAAGGCACATGCAGTCAGTACTCACGGAAACCAGGAACTAATCAGAGGGGGGTAGTTCATGGAAGTAGGGGGGCAGATGATGGATGGGGCAGATGAATGGCAAACGGGGGGAATGGATGGGCGGAAGAATGGCAGAAGAAACAGCAGCGACAGTCGGCAGCAGCACACCCACATGTGGTCCAAACAGAGCTTTCCTGGTCCGCTCTCTCTCAGTGACCACTGTCCGTCTCCTGAATCAAATATATCAGCTAAGCCATAAGTCCAAACACTATTTCATGGCGATTTAGCAGTAGATTGTCTTAACCAATTGCTTCAAATGCAAAGCTAACAGTTCGACTGCAATGCTAATGACGATTTAGCTAAGCTAACGGCTAAACGCTATTAGCAACAAAACATCGTTTTTACACTTCTAACATTCAGTTACAGCATAGAAAACAACACACAGACTCGTATTTACCTCTTGTAGATAACACAACGTCCAAAACCACAGGATAACAGGTCGTCAACCCCTTCAGTTATGAACGAAATGCTCTCAGTAAAATATATCTTGTTCTCTGAATGGTGTCAAACCCCTTCTGTCATTCCCCAACTCTGATAGATGCTCAGCTCACCACTAAGTCCCGCCCCCAACCCTGAGACTGGACTTGGGTTGGCTGTTTGATTTACGACTTCCAATTACATTAAAGAAAACCAATGATGGACAGATTAGGCTACAAAGCAAGTTAGGCTCAGGGCCGTAGCCAGGGATTTCGGGCCCCATGAAAGGATATCACATCTGGCCCACGGATGCCGCCATCCGAAGGGCTGCGGCGGAAGATTTTGGCCATTTGAAGCCCAATTTAGAGGAATATCTCATTTTAAATCAGAGAGTTCCCCAAACTTTTGAGTAGCCAGTCAGATTGAAAAAGTAGCCGGATCATGTTGCAGCGTTTGTTCCAGTGGTCCTTTTCCCAATTAATAAACAAGCCTCAAATATGTATCGATGAGTGTGACAATTGAAATAATACCGAACAAATATTGTCATGCCGTAACCCAGGAACTTTGATGATAGAGAGGACCACAAAAAAATGTCCTCGCCACTAGAGGGCCAGATTTTGCTGAGGGTTGGGGGCCGAACGGCGCTGGTGCGGAAAAATTTGGGGCATTTGAAGTCAGGTTTAGAGGAATAACTCATTTTAAATTAACAGTTGTGATGTCATGATTATTCAGTCTTAAACACCAATATTTGATCCTTTTCTCACTTACTCCTATTTCACCACTTGCTCTCCCTGCAGGGCTTGAAATTAGCTTTTTTGGCCACCTGCCAATATGGCTGCTAGAAGTTACCAGCCAATTAGAATTTCCACTAGTCAAAATGTTTTTCTTGAAATAAACCAGAATATGAGTGGGTTAATTTAAGCATAAGTATCAGTAAGTGCCCAGGGATTCTCAAAGCCTGTGTTGAGGGTCACACGAACAAAAATGCACTCTTGAAGCTAAATAAATCAAAAACCAACAAGTTAATTATTTACATTTTTTACTTCAGTGTAGAACAGTCATTTCTTACACATGAGATTACTTTTAGCCTTTTAGTCAT